>NW_021320019.1:3115183-3198233 GCF_001605985.2 Dendrobium catenatum | reverse complement strand
GATTGATAATATATATGGTCGCTCGGGAGACGAGTGGCGGGTGCTGATTGGTTCCACGGTCCGCGGTCAATCATTGCCTGGCGGCACAATGATTATGCCGCCGGTAATCTTTGGGTAATGACCGCGATATTGATTGCCATAGATGAGAATTCCACTTAGCCACATAAGCTAAGTCTCCCCGCAGTCTGATCTTTCGCCTAAATGGATCAATGGCTTAAATCAAGTTGGACGAAAGGAAACACACACAGTATTGCATCCGCAGTCGGACGAGAACTGCTGAATGAATGGATCTGGACCGTTGATTGTGTGATCAATGGTCTAGATCTTACGTAACACTCGGGTTATGTAAACCAAACCATAAATCCATTTTTTTTGCTTCGTTCTCTCAATTGGGTGCAATAAATCAAGTGAAAATTTAAAGACAAGCTCTATACATGAAGAACATTCATGTGGGACTGTTAGCTCGATCTAAAATGCCATATAAAAACCTCTATTTAGATCTAAGTGTTTCTATCTAGGCTTTCAAATTAACCTCAATCTAATTGATGGATTCAATAGATCTTGGGTTTGTTACACTTGTAGATTATCCATTCTCTTAATTGTAGAAGGAATCGTGACCCAAAACACTATGGATTGATGGTAAAATCACTTGGAAGGGATTTATCCTTGGTTGGCTGGAGATCTCACCGCCGACGAGACTTTTACGGTGAATTTAGGTGGAGGAAGGTGGAGAAAAGTCCAAGGAGCTCAAACAAGCCAAAATTTGGGCTTGGGAACTCTTGGAAAGAATAAAATGCCAAAAGCCTTCCCTTGGAACCCTAAAAAGGGTATATATAAACCTAAGCATTAGATCGACGGTTAGGATCAACTCTAGGGATAAATAGGAGGGAAATTAAACTCAATTGGCAGTGGTTTGAGTCAAGGGAGCATTAGGAAACAATTGAATGAATTAAGAAGGGTTTAAATGAGCCTAAATAGGTCAAATTGACCCATTAAGACTTGGGTTGACCAAGTTAAATGTTGACTTGGTTAACTTGGTCAAGTAGGTCCATGGGATGGAGGATTTGAGCCAAAAATAGGTTTGAAATGGATTTGAAATTTATTTGGGCTCAATTGGGCTAATTGGGTCAATCAGGGGGGTTGACCCAGGGCATGGACATGGGCCCAATGTGCTAGGTCTGACCCCTGAAGTCCAAGAGAGGAGTGAATTGAGCCCAAGAAGCTCTGAATTGGATTTGAAATTGAAAGGAAGGGAATTGGGTCAATCTTGGTCAACCAGGTTGACCTAGGGCATGGGTCTGGGCTCAACATATTTTTTTTGACTCAATTGAGTACAAGGGAGATGGTCTTAGGGCATGGATTGGTTAATTTGATCAAGTCAACCCTTTTGACCCAGGGATCTGAGTGAAAATCAATGTCAACAGCTAATAACTCATATTTTTTCCTATAGTGTATGTACAAGTGCTACATGACTTATACTATATCTATCTATTATATTTGGATATAGCGGATTCATAATAACACAAAATACTCTAATGAATATACATGGACATAAAAATAAGCAAAAATGAATGTCGAGATAGACCCAAAATCACTTAATTAGACTTACATATCATTTACTATAGCTATGTTTTACGATCAATTTTTAAAAAATATTGCTCTAATATCAAAAATGTTTGCCACAACCCAACCTGATTAGACCCACAGACTAGACAAACCCTATCGTGTTGGCTTACAACAAGTGAACCCCATGATCTAAGTTTTGAAAACCATTCAAAATTTTTTGCCCAAATTCTAACTTTAAAATAATAATAATTACATAACTACTAACAATATTCAGTGCATTAAAATTAAACTCATCCACAAATTTCTCATTTCATTTATTGATAAAATGAATATACAATTATAGTACATGACTACATACTGGGCTGTAGAATAGAACAATATAATTAATTAGTCATGACTGTACAAAAATTAAATTAAATTAATATCTCTATAAACTCATATCAGATCATGACACTACTACTCAACTAGTCATTTCCCCATCTCAGACCCTAAAAACATATGACAAAATAATTATGAGCCATCACAGCTTAACATGCCTCATTTACGATCTTAATTTTTAAAATAAATTCATTAATAAGCATTTAATTGAGTGTTAAAAGTAATCTAATAATTCATTATGCTGAGAAAGTAGAAGTTGCAGTTATCAAGAATTCAAATAATGTTACCAAGAAAATAAATAAAGAAACACTTAATATCACATAAATTTTTTAGAATTTTGACTCTTATGCCTCTCAATATCAGTACCAAAACATGCCCATAAGCATCACAACATAATTCTTTCTACCCAAACTATTTCTTCTCATAATCTCACATTTCAACCAATTAAGCATATAATTCATTGCAATGCATGAATTAAAACATAAATAAACTCATTCTAGAATTTTACAAAATGATATAACGGTAAGCAGTTAAATGTACTACTATATAAAAATATATTATTTTATAATACAACCAAATTAATAGAGATGGTATAGAATGTTGTTTTAAGACTTTAATTGAACTACAACATTATTTTTTAGAGAAAAATCATTTTCTAATCAATTAAACTTGCACAACTCTCAAAATCCCCAATGTAAAATTTCAAAAAAAAAAAAAAAAAGAAGTTCAGAATCATTGTCCCTTCACATATAAAAAATTATGTGATAAAAGTTTTGCAGGTGTAAAATTATCTTCACTTTTTTACTATCAGAATATAAATTAAATCATAATAAAACTGAGATAGACAAAAGGTCACCTACATCAATACTAACAACTTTTTATTATTGGGTAGCTAAGCTGGAAAAGACCAAAAATAGGCCAAATCTAGTTTTCCCTCACGAAATTTTTGGGTCGGGTTCGGGTTGGGTTTTTGTGTCGTGCTAAATATTGACACCCTTAACTATAGTACATGACTACATACTGGGCTATAGAATAGAAAAATATAATTAATTACTCATGACTGTACAAAAATTAGAATAAATAAACATTTCTACAAACTCAGATCAGATCATGACACGACTACTCAACTAGCCATTTCCCCCTCTCAAACGCTAAAACATAAGAAGAAATAACTATGAGCCAACACAGCTTAGCATGCCACATTTATGATCTTAATTTTTAAAAAAATTCATTAATAAGCATTTAATTGAGTGTTAAAAGAAATATAATAATTCATTATGCTGAGAAAGTAGTAGTTACAGTTATCAAGAATTCAAATATTATTACCAAGAAAATAAATAAAGAATTATGCACTTAATATCAGATAGTTTTTTGTTTTAGAATTTTGACTCTTATGCCTCTCAATATCAGTACCAAAATATGCTCATAAGCATCATAACATAATTCCTTCTACTCAAACTAGATCTCCTCATAATCACACATTTAACCAATTAAGCATATAATGCATTGCAATGCATGAATTAAAACATAAATAAACTCATTCTAGAATTTTACAAAAAGATATAACATTACGCAGTTAAATGTATTACTATATAAAAATATATTATTTTATAATACAACAAAATTAATAGAGATGGTATAGAACGTTGTTTTAAGACTTTAATTGAACTACAACATTATTTTTTAGATTCAAAATTATTTTCTACTCAATTAAACTAGCGCAACTCTCAAAATCTCCAATATTAAAGTTCAAAAAAAAAAAACCTAAATGTACAGAATCATTGTCTCTTCACATACAAAAAATTATGTGGTGAAAGTTTTACATGTGTAAAATTATCTTCATTTTTTTACTATCAAAATATAAATTAAATCATAATAAAACTGAGATAGACAAAAGGTCACCTACATCGATACTAGCAGCTTCTATTATTGGGTAGCTAAGCTGGAAAAGATAAAAAAGAGGCCAAATCTAGTTTTCCCTCACTAGTTTTCTCTCTCTCTAGAAATTTTTATGATATACATGTATTTTTTTGCTTATTGTACTTTGTATTATATTAATTGTATTGCTTGCATATCTTTTATTGGATATTAATTTTTTTTCTTCACTTTATTTATAGAATTTCATCTACTACAAGAAAGAAAATGAAGATTTCAACAAAAAAAGGAGAAATTATGAAATAGTGTGTTACTCAATACTTTATCTTTATTTTTCAAAAATAATATATGTTGCATTATTTTATATATTTCATAATTATTTATTTTGTCACATATTTTAATTAAGTGTATTATTATTATATCTCTGATATTATGTTTAAATAAAATTAGTATTTATTTTATCATCTAATTGAAATCTGATCCAACCCAATCGAATATTTGAACGGTAAAACTCTTCATCATCCGGTTCATTGGCGGATTTTAACTGTGGCTGTTACGCTATTTAGCTGAGTTTAAGGAAAGTGGAGATCCATTAGTGCGAAGATGAGCTTTATTTGCATCCCTTTGTTTGCTTTCAATTTTTTTATTTTTTATTTTTGTTAAGGATTGCCTTAGTCCCCGCCGGCCAGCGCTCATGCAACTCCGGCCCCGGCGCTGCATATCGGCTTGGCATTTGATCAAACAGGAAGCGGGCGGTTATGCCGTTTCAAGCTTCCAAGCTCGACCTCCTCAAAACCTCATCCTCTCCCCACTCCGTCTCCTCCCTCCTCTTCGAACACTCCTCCAACTCCCTCGCGCTCTCTCTATCCGATTCTTCCCACCTTCTCTTCCCCTCCTTCTCCCCATCCTCCCCATCGCTGCCGCCCACAGTCGTCCCTTCCGCCTCCACCGCCGTGTCCTTCCTCCGCCTCCTCCCTACCAGCCGCGTCCTCTTCTTCGCCGCCGCTCCCCTGGACGCCGGCGCAGCTCTCGCCCTCCGCGCTTGGATCCTCCACCTCAATCCCCCGCGCTTCGCATCTGTCCGCCTTACTTACAAGAAGAGCGCGCCTGCCACTCTTCCCCTGGCGCATGGTTTCGGCGTGCGGCTCATCGGGACGGTCAACTACTTTGTTGTTCACGCGCCAGCCGCTAGTCAGATCTGGGTGATGGCTGCGAGGATAGAGGAGGGGGAAGGGAATGAATTGATGAGCATAGATTTGGTGAAGTGCGCTGTGGTAGACTGCGATCTCCCGATATATTCGATCGGGATGTCGACGGGGGTTATGGTGCTTGGTGAGATTGGTGGTGTTAGGGTTTTCCCCATGAGGACGTTGGTGAAAGGGGGTGAGCTCAAGGGGAAGAGGAAAGGATACATGGCTGCTGGTAAGAGTGGCGATCGGTTGTTTGGGCTGGGGAAGAGGGCCGTTCCGAATGGGGTGATAATTCCTGTTAGCCGTCCAGATGGCGGAGCTTCTGCTAGAGTTGAAGGAATCATGGAAGAAAAGACCGATGGAAATCAAGCTCCCGGTAAATTTTTTATGCAATTCTTTATTTTTCTCTAATATTTATCGAAGTGTTTGGAATTGACACTTTTGAATTCTAGTTTGCCAGAATCATTGCTTGATTGCATGATCTCTTATTTAAGAACTTGGAATTGATTTAGCTTCATTGTGTGGTATTTCTAGTTTCCTTGTGGGGATGTAAAGAACATCAAAATTTTGTGTCTGTAAAGGCATTGACATTATGGTAGAATCCCAGGCTGCTAGTTGAGTGTCTTGTATGAAGGCTTTTTAATACTATTTTGATAATTAACGTCCTGCCATCGAATTTATATTGCCAACCTACGTGAATGTTGTGTTTGGTTTACTGGAGATGGATATGGAAGACATCGAAGTATTGTGATGCTAGAAGGCATATGCATGATTGCAACTTCCCACAGAGGGGGATGTAGGGAGCGAGGGGGAGGCTGCAGTGCTGTTGATGGGAAATAGAGATTTCTCCTTTTATATAGATTTTGACCAAGAGAGTTGTCCGAGTAAAAGTTTGTGTGTAGACCTTGCTTATATAATTTGAATTACAAAAAAATCATTGTTTTATAAACATTTATAACTATTTTCCTTGGCATTCATCCATTATAGTCGGTACATTTGTTAACCCAAATGACATCACCAAGAGCTCATAATATTTGTACGAGTTCCAAAAACTATCTTTGCGATATCTTTTTCTTTAACTTTGACTTGATAGTATCCTCATCGTAAATCAATTCTGGAGAACACTGTAGCACCTTCTAATTGATTAAATAAATCGTCAAATTCTGATAATGGGTATTTTCTCTTAATTCTTATTTTATTCAACTCTTGATAATCAATTTATAACCTCATGGATCCATCTTTGTTTTTAATGAAAATAGGTGCACTCTAATTAAAAATACTTAGTCTAATGAATCCCTTATCCATTAACTCTTGCAATTGACATTTCAATTCATGTAGATCTTTAGGAGCCATCTATAGGGAGATCTACGTATATTGATTTTCCTTGCTGCAACGCAATTCCAAATTTCACTTCTCTTTTAGGTGGCAATCATGATAGTTCCTCCTGGAATACATCAAGAAATTCTGCTACAACTGGAACATTCTTCAATTTCTAAATGTCCTTATTTAATACTTCAATAACATCAACTTGCCGCTTTTCAACCATTTAATTCACATACTAAAAAATATATTATAGTCTTATCACTTGAAATGTAAAATAATTTTCCATCAGATAAGTTAAATTTACTCTTCTTCCTACGTTCAATTGTAGCAAAATATTTTACTAATTGATCTATTTGTCAAAGATGACATCAAAAGTCATCATAGCTGATCGGGACAACTATCCATTCATTCATTTAGCACTTCTTTTGGTGTATTTATCTATAAGTATCTATATATTTACCTATATAATTCAATTGGGTGATCATGTTATGCATGTTGCTCCTAGACTTAACGAAACTAACTACCCTCAATGAGATCGTCTTATAGCTTTGCAATAGTCATATCAAAATCAATCACATTTCTAACTTTATTTTTAAATCCAATTATGCTTTCATTATACTTCACAATTCAAACCTTGCCCTAATAGCATTTTTTATCGCATCCCATTTACACCCTCTTTCAGGTAATCATAAGGCATAAAAAACCGAACAATCTAGCCATGGATAACTTTGACCATACCCATTTTGATTAACTCGTCAAGATCAAGTGACGAAAAGTAGCCTGACTCGATCCTCCCAAAAGTATACTTGACATTTAACAATTATTTAATGTATTCATCATAAACATTGTAATGGAAGCTTGCCTAATTAAATTCATTAGTTCAAATACAGAGCTGTCAATATAACTTTTAAAATAAGTTCTTACGTATTCAAAATCTTTAACTAACATTCTTATCATACACATCTTTTATAATATCTGACATCATACATCCGAAATATTGCTGTACAAAACAAAAGTAGTTACTTTTCCATTATTCCTTATTCCTTTTTTTTTAAATCATAATATAGCATCGAATGGGCCACACACTAAGGGAGATTAATAATTCTAATATAAAGTCAAATATATAAGGAAATAATACAAAATACTATGTTGATCATATGAGCTATAAGTGCATTCATATACAAATAGACATAATGAGTTCAATGCAATAAATGTTATTTCAATATATTAGTTATTAGTTATTTGTGTGAATGATCAATAAAAAATAACAATATGAATGTGAAAATAACTGTAAATTTCTTATTTATCATACTGGTCCATTTTCTTATTTATCTTACAGCTTGATTATATGTAAGGCGTCATAAGTTTAATTCCATAGAATAAAGTGGGATTTTTAAAAAATCGGTCCACCACAACAAAAATATAATCTTGTTTCCTAAAATTTTGTGGCAATCCAAATACAAGATTCATGCTAACATCTTCCTAAGTTTATAAAGAACATGTAAAGATGTGTGTAATCCAATATATTGCTCTTTCCCTTAGCCATTAGACAAGTTCAGCATTGTGAATGTAGTACCTTTTTCTGTTTTCCACTGAGCAATTAAGTACACAGTTTATTTTTATATTCCTAATCTACATCCACTAATAAACGCATGCATTGGCTGATGGATTCTTTATTCCATCCAATAGCTAGCACTAAAGGATGGTAGCTTAGTGGATAGCAGGATTTGAGAGTAAATTAGTGGATTTTAGGAGTGAATATTATATTGTTTAGTGGAATTTCATTCTAATGTAATTAAGGCATTTCATTCCACTCGTTTTATTCATTGCACCCACGATAATCCCTTGGCATTTCTTGGAGTCGAAGCAGGTGCTATTGCCGAGAGCAGTGGGCAGAGGAAGAGTGGGAGCTGGAGAAAACATGGCTGCAGAGTGCTGTTGATGTATTTGCAGGTAAGGAAATTAGGAAGAAACTTTTTTAGGTCTGCAGAATCAATGGAATCAGTAATTATATTAATAGTTGCTGAATTTAATGTGTACAAAGAATTGTAATGGTGGAAATCAGTAAGAATGGCTATTGAAATCCGAAGGGCTGTAGTGTTAACAGAAAATAGTAGTTGAGGTGATGAAATGAAGTGTTGGTTGCTTAAATTAGGTGATACTACTACTGTCATAGTCAATGCAATCAGCTAATATTAACTAAAATATGAATCAGCAAGGAAATATAAGCAGAAAAATTGAAATCAGGTAAGAGTAGTTGATGATTAGTTGTTGATGTTAAGAATGTAGTTATTTATGTATGTTGTTGTATATTGTTGATGTTGTTAATTAGGGGTTGTTGTGGTTAAATAGAAAAGAAATAAAAGGAACTAAGGAAAAAAGTTTAGTAGAGGAAGGAGAATGTTAAATTGAATAAAGAAGAGTGCAATTGAGGTAATTTGTAAGATATTCATATTGTTGCTTTATTTATTTATATGTGTAAATAAAGAAATGCATGTTTTAGGTGGTGTACAAAAGAGAAAAAAATAAGACCTAAAAGAACAAATCTCATGTAAGGTGAGATATCAAAACAATGCATAGGATATAGTAAAAATTTAATATATCTGAAAATTCATAACTATTATTTATGATAACTCTAATTTTAGTTTTTTTCATAGATAAATTGTTGATTCATTAATTAGTGACTATAATGATGCAGTTCATGATTGTTATAACTGAATGATATTGGAAAGATGAAATAAGTCATATATAAGGAATATGTCCGCACAAGTAAAGGTGGACGACTTGATAAGGTAAACATACACTCTCAAAATTCTAAAAGTTGAGCGAACACAACTTTTAATAAGAGAGCAACTTTAATTCTAAAAGTTTGGAATTCAGACGCAACTTTAAATTTGAAAGCTAGAATAATAGAAAAGTCTATAGTCATCATATGACTTGTATAAAGCGTAGATTAATAAATAGAACATAAATGAATGTTATGAAATTCTTATGACTAGTATGAACTTTACATGTGATTTAATTTAATTGTCAATATATTAATTACTATTTTTATACAATGATTGCATATTTCATTGAGCTTCAACTCATTAGCAGTGGTTGTACTACAGACAAGGGGAAATAGCAAGTGGGATAGTAGTCAGGGCAGTTGACTACTCCTATGTGTGCATATAATTTTTTTGGGTATAAAGAGATCTAAGTAGGAGTTGTGCAGCCTTTTGGATATGTAAGTAAATTTTTTAAATTTTAGTAAAGCTCTGTATTTCTTTTGAGATGTGTAATTTATTTGAGGTATATTGAATGCTTTATGTTGTTAAGTATAAAGCTTGATATGTTAGGATATTCTGAATAAGACTACTTCTTATTTCCTAATTCTGATAGATGTAATTCAGAATGAGTGTAAGTAAGATCTTTTCAGATTTTCCTCTGTTACACTTGATGTTGACTGTAAGGGAGGTCAAAATGCGGTGTGATAGAAATTGGTACCAAAGCCTAAATAAAAATTAAATAGAAGCATAATTGGATTTAGATAATGAAGTAAAAAGAGATATAATGAATATGATGTATACATAGCTATAGGTTTAATCAAGGTTGAATAAAACTATGTATACATAGCTATAGGTTTAATCAAGGTTGAATAGAACTATGCATGCATTCATTCGAAGAGTAAACATAGTTACATAATAGGCCTATTTAATATTTTAAAATGATCATGTTTATTATCATGAGTACATATATTTTATGATCTATCTATATACATATTGATAATTATGTCTAAGAAGTTGTTAGAAAGAATAATTGGTCAGTCATCTAGGTAAGATATAAAAATATGAATGAATGAGCGAAATAAGTCTAATGAGTATTGTGCATTTGATCTCACAAGTTGTAGATAAAATGACATCTATGAAGAAATCTTCTACTAGCAGTGGACTCAAATCTGAATGTGACGATGAAGTGGATCAACATTTAAAGTTATTTCATAAGTTTAAACCACCAGCATTTAAAGGTAAAAGTGATTCAACAATATCTGAGGACTGGCTGTTGAAGATAGGAAAAATCTTAAATGATATGATTTATCCTGAAAATAGAAAGGTACATTTGGCTATATTTGTTCTGGAATGAGAAACAGAAAGATAATGGCAAGCACAACATAGAGAGAAATTTAGATAGATGTCTATCATTAGCATACATTGGGATGATATTGTAAAAGTATTCAAAGATTAGTTCATTCCTCTTTCTGCCATACTAGGTCAGCAAGATAAATTCTTCAATCTGACTCAGGGTTTGAAGTCAGTTGTGTAACATGAAGCTAAGGACTCATTATGTCAGCACCTAGGAGTGCCATAGATTCTTGAGAGGTCTCAGGAACTAGTTGCGACTTGCATTGGTGCCTTTTGATATCAGTGAGTTTATAGTCATAGTGGAGAGCCAGAAGGATTAAAAATGAGCTGAATTTTTTAAGCATTGTTGGGAACAACAACAACCAGAAAAAGAAAAGATATTTGAAAAAGATGATCGATTCAAGAACAAGAAGCTAAAATTTGATGATAAACATAAAGAAAGTCAATTTGAAAAACCATTGTGAGAGAAGTGTGAGAAGAGGCATTCTGGTCAGTGTTTGGTGGGATCTAGAAGATGTTTTAGATATGGTGAATTGGGTCGTCACAAGGTGGATTGCCCTCAAGAGAAGAATTAATGCCAGACTACATGGATATCAGGAGCAAGCGCAATATAGAATATATCTGGAAGGAAAGTAGGTAAAAAAATTCAGTTCCATGTAAGACCAATAGTACAAGGAAAACCACTAGTTTAGTTAAAAGGTGAAGCATCAGAGGTCAAAGGTAATCAACTTGTGAAAACTTGAGTGTTTGCCATTATACCTCATAAAGCTAAATATTCAAAGAGAGTGATTACATATATACTTTTGATTTTCAATAAGTTTGGCAGTATTATTTTTTATTCTGGTACATCCTATTCATTTATTTCTGAAAAATTATGTTTTGATTTATCTGTTAAGTCTGTATGTTTTACACCTGCCTTGTGTGTCATAATGCCGACAGGGGATAGTTTACCTGCAAATGAGATGTGTCTTATGAATTTGGATATTCAGGGTCACAAATTTTTAATAGAATTGATTTTAGTGTCTATTAAAATTTTTGACATCATTTTAGGAATGAATTAGCTAGTTAAAAATTTTGCTATAATTGAATGTTGGAAAAAAGAATAAAGTTTAATTTGATAAGTGAGAATACCTTTTATTTTCCATTTGAGAAGAATGCAACATCATCTCTTGTTAGTGCAGTGAAGCTGGGTAAGTATTTAAGAAGGGGTGTGACGGGGACATCATATCATGAAAGGTTTATCAGAGGCGTGGCCGCCGATCTACGGCTACGATTGAGTCATTTTATTTTTGATTTATCCTATGTATTTTCTTAACTCTGTTGTCGTATTTTATTTACTTTCTTTAGTTTCCCGTTGTACCCTCTTATGAAGGGATGTCGTATGTAAGCCCAAGGGGCATTAGTGTCTTTTGTCTTTGAGTCCTTTGTATGAGGCTTTATATAGCCCTCCCTATTTTTTTTTTTGAGGTTAATGAATGATTATTTGAGAATTTTGTTTTCTTGTTGGAATTCTTGAGAAAGCTTGAGAGAGATCGGAGAGAGACCCCTTGGAGTGGGAGATTGACGCATCACCCACCAACCTCGGAGACAGCCAGGTTCGTGGTTTCCTATCTTCGTCTTCCCTCAACCCCCATCTCCCACCAACTAGCCGTTGACCAAGGCCCCCACCCTCTTTGTCGACCGACCATCTAATCTCCCACCACCCAATTCTCCCCACACCAATCCCTCCCTCACCCGCCAGCCCTAGCCCTAGCCGTCGGCCTCACCTCTTTCCAATCATTCTTTGGTTTCTTAATTTGGGTGAATGCAATTTGGAATTAATTTGAAATTCAAAAATTCTTTCCTAATTTAGTTCACCTATTTTAGGAAAGTACTTAATTTAATTCAATTTGAATTTTAAATTCAAATTGGATTTGTTTATTTACTTTCCTAATTCTTAAAGTTAATTTAGGAAGCCTTAATTCCCCCCATGAAATGCTCCCTTGCCCATGCATGCCGCCGGCCCACCCATAGGGATTTGGGATTTATTTTCTAAATCCCCTCTAGCCCTTATTGGAAGTATTTCTAAATTTCATCTCCGCCTCCTTAGCCGATTTTCCCTAATCCCCTTTTTATTTATTTTGTTTCCAAAGAAAGCCCTCCTAATTTTGGAATCAAATTAAAATCCCTCCCTCTCTTCATAGCCGCCGGCCCCCTCTCTCTCTCTACCCGACCCCCCCCCCCCCCCCCCCCCCCTCTCTCTCCACTCCTCTCTCTCATTAATTCTCTTTCCCCAATTTAGGGAGATTAATTTTCCTCCTAATTTCTCATCTCTTAATTCTCAAAATATGAAATTTATTTCAGTTTTGGGAGGGAAATTCCTCCTTGCCTCCTCCCTAATTCGAGTTGAAGAGAAACTTCTTTCTCTTCAACAACGTTCAAAGAGTGCTAGCTACTTGGGAAGACGTCGTTCACTAGCATCCATGAATGGCCGATCCCGACACTGAATACGGACTCGAGTACGACAAACACGGCTTCATGCACATTCTCCATTCAACTTTCTTTGACGTCATCCCGAGGATCGATCATACCGTTGAAGTTTTCATCGAACGCATCTTGGATACTTTGGTGGAAACTATTGAATAACAGTTAGAGATCTTCGAGTGGAGGATCGCCGCCGGTCCTTGACGAAGGTTCTCTAATCCTCTTCTTGTGTTTCTTAAGTCCAACCTTTTTTTTTGTGAATTAATTGAAGTCACGAAGGATGCCTTCGCCTGCTTCTTCTAAGCTTAGTAAACATAGGGATTTGAGTGTACCTCTTTGCTTCTATCTCTCATTGTTAGACTAGGAATTTTTATTGAAACTACTATTCTGGCATGAAGTTGTTTTCTAATTTATTTTGAAGTTTCAAATCTCTGGTTATGTGACTTAGCATAAGCGGGCGTAACCCCTCTTGCGTTTTATTCTGTTGTTTTAAATGTTTGTAGTTTTCTTCGTTATTCTCTAATTAAAAGTTGTGCAAGATCTTACAAAATTCATTGCATTCATATGTAGTTCTACATCAGAGTGAGTTAGTATTCTTAGCTAAAATGGAGATCTTAAATAAGGATGTTCAGGCATTACAGAATGTTCTAGCTGTCTTTGAATTTTCAGATGTATTTTTTAAAGAATTACCTAGATTATCACTTGAAAGAGAAGTTGAATTTAACATAGAATTACAATCAGGAACATCAGCAATTTACAAATATCTTATATGATACATCCAAAAGAATTGCTTGAGTTAAAAACTCATTTATAGGAATTGATGGATAAGGGATTTATTAGGGCTAGCCATTTACTTTGGAGTGCATGCGTACTTTCTATTAAGAAATAAGATGAATTCATAAGAATGCCTATTGACTATAGAGAGCTGAATAAAGTGACTATCAAGAACTAATATCCATTACCTCGCATAGATGACTTGTTTGATCAGTTAGCAGGTGCCGCAATATTTTTTAAAATTGATTTAAAATTAGGGTATCTTCAAGTGAGGGTTAAAGAAGCAGATGTTAGTAAGACAACTTTTAGAACCAGATATGATCATTTTGAGTTCAGAGTCATGCCTTTTGAGTTAACAAATGTTCTTGCTATCTTTATGGATATAATGAATCAAATTTTCAAAGATTATATAGATCAATTTGTAATTATCTTCATTTGATGATATTATGATATATTCAAAGGCTGATAAGGAACATGCAGAACATTTAAGGATAGTTTTGGACACCTTAAGGAAAAATCAATTGTATGAAAAATATTCAAAATTTGAATATTGGATAAGGAGTATTGCCTTCTTAGGGCATATTATCAGTGGTGAAGGAATTTGAGTAGACTCATAGAAAGTGAAAGCAATTGTGAAATGACCTACATCAAAAAATGTTATAGAGGTTCTTAGCTTCTTATGATTGGCAGGATACTACAAGAGGTTTGTTAAAGAATTTTCGCAGATTGTTATGCCGTTGTTCAAGCTAATGAGGAAAAATAGAAAATTTGAATGGACTGCTGAATGTCAATTTATGCAGAATCCAAAGCAAGTTCATATGCAAGCGGTTGACAGTATATTGCACTACTTTAAAGGAAACACAGGAAAAGGTATTCTCTTTAAGAGAGATCGTAGAATAACCCTAGAAGTATACACGGATGCTGACTATGCAGGATCACCTGTTGACAGAAGATCTACCTCTGGATACTGCACATTCCTTGGAGGTAACTTAGTTACATGGAGAAGCAAGAAACACAATGTTATGGCAAGATCCACTGCAGAAGCAGGATATCGAGCTAAGGCCTTGGGAATATAAGAGCTACTATGGATCAAAATTGTAAAGCCTATTTTTCTCCCAAGATCGTCCGGGACAAAGTTGGATCGTCCCGGGACGATCGGTACAGGTTGTGCTGAAATTTTGGAGACTGAGCAGTTCGTCTGGACGATATGTTGGATCGTCTGTATGAAAATTTTATAGAGCCCGATCGTCCAGGGACGTTAATTAATTTCGTCTGGACGAAATTCGTCCAGAGCCAAATCGTCCCGGGACGAAGTTGCGATCGTCCAGGACGATTAGTCTGGATATATAAGAAAATGAGATATTTTGAAGAGAGAGAAAAGCCTAGGAGAGAGAAAATCGAAGGAAAAAGAAGAAAAAGTGATTTTTGGGCGACTTCGGTCCGTTTTCGTCCGTTGCTGTAGTTAAAGAAGTTGACCGACTCGAGGTAAGGCACATTCCGCCTTTCTCAAGAAGAAAGTTCTGAAACAAATTGCAAAGCCAGATCCTGGAATCAGTTCAGTCAGTTTGAGTTTGGGCTCGACCCGATGCGAGCGGGATTCGTCCCGGTCGGGTTGGGTCGTGACAAGAATAATCCTAGAAGACTTAAAGGCTAAGTGGGATGAGCCCATGAAGCTACATTGTGACAACAAATTAGCAATCATCATAGCCCACAATCCAGTCCAGCATGACAGGACCAAGCACATAGAAGTGGGCCGACATTTCATTAAAGAAAAACTAGACAATGGTCTAGTAAGTGTCGACCATGTATCATTAAGGGATCAACTTGCAGATATCCTTACCAAATGATTGGACAGTTCTGCCTTTCTCAGAATGATTGACAAGCTGGGAGTGACATATCCATATTTCCCAGCTTGAGGGGGAGTGTTGAAATCCAGTCGTTCCCAGTGCAAGGATCCGACGGACACAAAGATCAATCCGTGGGATGCTCTCATGGATCACGCCATAATGGAGGAATGAATTTAGGAAAGATTTTATTAGAAATTTTATGTAATCTATTATTTCCTCATTTACATATCTTGTATAGATCTATAAATAGTGAAGATAGTAATGAATAAAGCAAGCTTTTCCCTCTCGATTTCCCGGTTTTAACAATATCTAAACTTATAAGTCTTATTTGAGGATCTTTATTATTTCAATATACATTATCTATTCCTTAAATTTATTCATATATTGAGTCACACTTTTTTTTTCGTTGTTTTTGCATTAAATTCTATAAATAATCAATCACAATATGATATTGGAATTTTTCCAGTATTTATTTCATTTCAATCTAAGTAGTTGTAGTTTCTCTACCCAGTCTTTTTTTCTTTCATACTCATCCAATATATTTTAGCTTATCCAATTTATTTTATTGAAGTAAATCTTATTTGATGTTCATTGAACATAGTTTGTCATAAGAATTATCCATATTTATATCCCAATAAAAAACCCTTAGGAATTATTTTGATATCAAATGTAATTTCTTCAACTTTCATGTTCTTAGTTATGTCATCATCTAAATCATTTATTTGGTGTCGATTATTACCCTAGGCCTCATTGTTGTATACCCTACAAGGTGTCTAGGTCTATTTAGATTAACCATTTTACTATGAATTTCATGTCTTTTATCCAAGTTAACAGTCAAATGGACTAGTTTGTCATTAGAATTTATCAACTTATAGCCCATGATGTTGAAAATAAGTAATTTTAAAAATTTTAATTCAATCTTTAACTCTATTTATATCCTCTCTCAATTGTTTTTGTTTATTTAGCAATTAAATAATTATTTTTTACAAATATCTAAAGTTCATTCCTTTGGTGTTCCATTAAATTACTCTGATATTTGCTGTAATTCTAGCTGACATTTACTCAAGATCTGCAATTCAATATCAAAACAACTCAATCATTCATAAACTTCACTTTTTTTCTCACCCCCAAAGTTTGAAGGATGGGATTTATTATGGCTAAGGCGAGGGTCAATCCCAATATCTTGGCAACAATTTCAAGGCCCTTACCAATCAAACTAGCTGTCGTCCATGATTCTTTATTACTTCAAAAAAGGAAATAAAACACATTAGATTGCAAACCACATAGACAATTGTCAAATATTAGCTATTTCCTTTGGTACTCGGAATCTATTTCCAGAATATGCGAACAACTTCAAAGAGCAACCCATATATGAGATGTTAGATGTTGTGGTCAAATATTAGCCCTTTTTTTCTCTGAAATATTAGCCGTCTTAAACTGCTAATAATGATGTGGCTGGTGGTCTTTGCAATTTTGATGCATTATCAATTCCTTTCAGGTAAGTTAAGGTGTGCAAGATTGAGACAAATCTCTGGCGATCTTTGCTCGTTTTTCATCAAAATTAAGTGCAATAATACCATTTCTGAAAGCAACTCCGGAGCTCTGACATCAGTAAAAGCAATTTCAATCCATGTGCTGTCTCAGAAGCAGTTTTTGATATTGGATTCTGTTGGAGATTTACATCTCCTGACCCTGCATGGTACTTTTACAGCATCGGAAGTTCGTGCTGATTCTTCTTCGAAGTATGCTCAAATGTACTGTTTGGATGTGAAGATGAAAGTGCAAGTGTTGGCGGTTCCTCCAGACATTTCTGCAAGTAATGTTTTTTTCCTTGTTTCAACAAGTTTTGAGCTTGTATTTGGTTTTGTGGTAGCTGTCAGTGTCTCTATCCTGTTTCAGGACCAGAATTTATTTGGATATCCGATGGAGCATATTCGGTGTACATGATGTCTATGGCCAATATTGGATCTCCTGAAAAGGGTGGAGAGAAAGATGATAAAAAGGAAAAGTCTACCCTACTCTCAGGTACCTGCAATCTATATCAGTATTATTACATTTATCGAACTTGGTAAAACTTTCCATCTCGTATTGGCAGTAATTTGATTATAGAAAATTATTTTGTGACCGCCCACTTAATTGTAGGTAATACCAAGCAGAAGATGCCAAGATGGAGATAGAGATGCTTTCTACTGCTTTTTTTTTTAAGCTTCTAAAAATTGATTTAAGTCTTCACTGTTGTTTATTGTGCATTTTCATTTATTAGTTTCCGTTTCTTGATCATTGATGCTAATTGGTTCGACCATGCAATATCCATCTAGCTGCTCAAGTCATTTTTACTAGTGAGAAGGTTCAGCACATTATAGCTCTTTCTGCCAAGGCAATTCTGGTTCTTGGCCAAGGTTAGATTCTAAGATGTTTGATCCTTACTTTCTGACCACATTATGTTGTTTTAACATTCGAACTACTTATTATAGTCATAATAATTAGATGAAATATTTAATTTTCACTCTGCATATTCTAATCATAACAATTAACTTTTTGAAATTACAATCGGCTATTTTTTCTATTTGATATAATTTATTAATGTTTGCTTGCAGGAAACATATTTGCATATTCAATATCTTGAAAGAGTGAAAATTATGGCCGTAAGTTAGTTCTCCTACTGTCAGTAGTTGGCAATTTTTTTTCCTTTAACATTAATTTTATTTATATTGATATCAAATATGGTTAATTTGTGATAGACTAACTAAAATGCATCTTTTTTTAGTTATGGCATGTTTTGAATTGTTCAGTTTGTTGGTATTGTTTATTGCATCCACCGCCCATTAGCATCCAAGCCTGTTGGATGAACATTTGATTGCGATAACTACTAGCTGTATTTCACCCCATTCTTTTGTTGTATTAATTGCATGCTAATTTCATGAGATCGCACTTATTTTGAAATGATAAACAATTAGAAATTTTTTTGTTACAACAGAGTTTTCAACAATTGTTCTACATTGACTTGATTGAAATTGGTGCTGGTTTTGATCGAAGATGGTAAGCTACCTCACGTTTGCAAGGTCAATTCTCCTGATATGCCTGCTTTTCTTGCTGAATCTTCTTGATCTTGTTTCAGAGTTTAAGAAATTTGAATATTAATCTACTTGGCTGTCAGGCAACTTTGCCACTTACAAGGATGCTTTTTAGCGACGAGTCAGAAGTTGTATGAGCTACATTCTTTTTCACTTCAGCCTGAATTTTATAACTTCAAGGAGATTGATGAAGCTCAAAGGTATGTTTATATCATCTAATATCATCATATGCAGGATGAGAGATATATATAAAAAACAAAACTTTAGGTTATTTGAATCCTTTTGTTTTGCATTTCTTATTTGAGAAAGCAAAAATTATTTTTCGCTCAACTCGTCAGTTGTTTTTGTGTTTGCAACTATTAAATTACCTTTCTACTTGAGATTAATGATTATTTTTTTTTAAACTTCTTTTAATGGATAAACTAAATTGGCGTTAAGCCTTGCAACAACTTTATGCCAGTAAGTGTTATATTAATACTTTTTTTCTAATATTACTTAAAGTTACTGTAATGGTGTACCTTATGTTAAAATAAGATAATGATATATTAACTAATTTCAAATAGATGATATTATTTAATCAAGTGTTTTTGTAGTATAAATTGAATTTTAATGACTGGTAGTGATTAATGAGTTTAATTCATTTGCACTAAGAGTTTCTAATTATATTTAATATGAATGTAACTAAATACATATTTTTTTAATATTATACACTAGCTTTGATTTATAAAATTATCTAACTAACTATAAATAAATTAATTATAGTGTATATCAAACTCAAAATTATTATTTTTGCATAATTTATTAGCCTTGTAAATTACTCAATTACAGTTTAATTGATATGAGCATTACTCTATCATCTAGTAGCAGCACAAATTCTTTTCTTATTATCAGCTTTTATGTCAATTTAAAGTATCACATTTGTTTTCAATATTATGTGTATAATTTTTAATATAATTATCTGAGATTTTTCTTTTAAAAGATGCTTTTATAATTGATCTGAATTGTTTATCAAACAAATAAAATTTCATAATGTCTAATTCATAAAATAAATCATTGTAGCTATTTTCCCCCTGCTACTAAATTTACGAACACACAAAATAAATAACGGTAATATGCTTTTCTGTTACTATAGATTTGATCACCAATTCTATCTGCAGCGTAGCTTGTCAGTTTTGAGCGTTCATTAACACTGTTCTATCATATAACAGAAGTTCCATAGGCCAGCAGGTTATGACTTTATAGATGGTTGATGCTGCTGGATATAACTCTCACATCCATAACGTTTGAACTGAATGAGAAGGTGAGGTGCTCAAAGGATATCCAGATGAACCTCCAGTGCTTGGTCCACTGCTCCAATGAATAATATGTGAGTTTATTGTTATTATGTAATGAATTATTTATCATTCTTTTCTTTAATGTTTTCTTTGATGATAAGATTATAGATTACTCTTGTTTTATGCTTTGTTGTTTGGCTGTAATCATTGGATCATTGTATCTTAATAATTCTCTATTGTTTTTCGACTGCTTGATGTTGTATTTCCTTAGTCTGGAACAGTCACATATTTGTCAGGCCCGGATGATAACTCTCTGTTTTTGTTTATTTCTGGAATTTTTTCTCAAAACGCATCACTTTTCCTGCAGTGACAGTCATAAATTTGTTTTTTTTATTGTTAATAGATTCTTTCTATTGTTAGAGAGAGTTGAGTTAGATGGTTTGGTCACATAAAACGGCGGCTTTCCGATGTCCTGGTTAGAAAAATGAATGTATTAAATTTAGCTTATGTTAAAAAAGGTAGAAGTAGACCTACAGAGACTTAATTAGAAAATATTAGAAATGATCTTTCTTTTTTAGATTTTAATGAGAATTTGACTTTGAACAGGATACAATGGAGGAAAAAGATTATGTAATTGATCCCGCTTAGTGGGATAAAGGCTTGTTGTTATTGTTGTTGTAATAGATTTTTTCTTTTGTATTTTGCTTTGATATTTTGCATGGCTGCAGTGAGGGATAGAATTCCAGGAGCTGCCCCTGTTTGAATTTCTAGCATTCAGCTTGATTTTTTTTTTATTATTATTTTTTCTAGCATTCAGCTTGATGTTATTAGTAATAGTAATAATAAATCCATGCGTAGGACTTTTAGATAGAAAATATTTAATAGAATCGAATGGAATTAGAATAATAACATAATTAGAATTTAATGGAATATAATATTATATTATATATATATATATATATATATATATATGATTTTACTTTATTGATATAATTTTCTAATTGTTGTTATTGATGCTGCTGTTTTATCACATTATATAATTCTTTATTGATTGATAATATTGATTCGATGACTATTTCATTAATTTATTATTCATATTAAATTATTATCTTCTCAACTGTACTAGCTTTTGTAGTGCATTATTTTATCATTTACAGATTTTAGTACTATTGCATGTGAGTTTTACCATTTATGTACTGATTCATGATCATATAAATATTACTATTTAGCTCGAACAAACATGAACCAAACTTGAACAAGCTGATATTAAATGAACACAAACATGAACACTCACATACTCGGCTCGGCTCGGTTCGTTTGCAGCCCTAAATATGAATTTAATTCATAAACTCATATTTCATGATTATTGAAATTAAAATTAAAATAATTTGGCCTTTTCTCATGCAGGTTAGTAATTTATTGCTGCTTCAAATTTTGATAAATTATCGAGGGTCTATAATACAAAATATATTATTTATTTTATTTTTTAATGTTGTTTTTTCGGATTAAAAAATAGTGTTCAAAATTCAAATATATAGACTTAATATCACATTTAAGAACGATATATATAGATAATAAAGCTGCTGTATTTAGTCTTACAAAAATAAAATAAAAAAATGCAACTACAAATCATACTCTCTCATCACATTCTTTTACAAAACATACTCTACTATAGTCACATCAAATCACATTGTTTCGACTCTGCCATTATTATATCTTTATAAGAAAACAAAGTTAAATATCTCAAACTTAAAGCTGCAGCTACAGTACCGCGTGAGGAGTCCTGCAGACAAGGGTCTTGAGATTGTGGCCTACTTGCCAAGAAATAAGGTGGGAAAACAACCCATGGAAGGCGGGAAACTGAAATCGAGCGGCTTGAAAAGCTCATCATAGTGTCACGAGTTGAACTCAAGCTCGAGTTCTAGCTTGGGATTTGACTCGCAAGTTAAGCTCGAACAACCTCTAACTCGGGCTCAACTCAACTCGTTTATACCACATGTAGCCAACATTTAGAGCAGGTCTCAATTTGCCCCAACTTTATGTATGGTGAAAATGTTTGAAAATGCAATTAGAGTTTAGACACTTTTAATTAGTTTCTAATGCAATACATACTAATTAAATTGTTAAAATGCATAGCAATTAAAAAAAGGCTTAAAATTAATTTTTTTCTAGAGATTGCACAACAATTTCTTAATAGATTAGCACCCTAATATGTCACCAAAACTCGCAGGCAGGGAGGTGTCAAACAAGGAGGAGAAAGCGGTCCTAACTTTACTTTTTAGAGCATTAGAGTTTCTATGTGAGCCTAAATTTTTTTATTTACGTATAAAAGATTTTGTTAATAGTACCCTCACGAGCTCCGATCGTTCCAGGCTAAAACAAAATACGACATGGAATTAAAAAAAACTCAAAAAGTAGGTATTTCTAGTGCGCAAACAATGCAAATAAATTAATTAATTAAATAAATATCCATAGGCAAGTGCCCTTTACAACCCAGAATTTACATAAATTAAAAGTAGTCAGGTACCACTGACAACATCCCTAGTTTTAATCTTATGACTGACGCAAGTGACTTCGAGTGGGATACTCTTCATCTTCACTCCTTACTTTTTCTTCTCTTTAGGCTCCTTGGATTTTTCGTGTCTGAATATTCAAATGAAAAGAAACTTCCTCGTAAAAGAGTGTTTTCTTTTCTCTTTAAATATTTGAAATCATCCTAATTGTGGATATTCAAATAGAAGGAAACTCTCCCCTAAGGATGTTTCCTCCTCTTTGGGCTCCAAGTTGGATGCTTGTATCCTAACTCAAAGACTCACTTTCTCATTTTACAACTTAATTAAATTACATCAAAATTCAAAATAAAAATTTAGACTCCCTACAAGATTATCCTAAGTAATTAACCTAAGTAAACATCATAAGTAGTTATATATTTGCATAAGTTAAATAATAGCCAAACTAGGTCATGCTCTTTTAAATTTTAAGGGGGCTTTAGCAATTTGCACATGCATAAAACTTTATTAATTTAAATTTTATTTTTTCCCCTTTTATTTTAGCCCTATATAAGTATGGGCACCTGCAAAAAACTCTATGAGCATCCAAATAATTCCTAACCTAAGAGTAATCTATCGCATATCACAACAATTTACATATTGCATAATTAAATAAACACTCACATCAATCAATCAATTTTCAACCAGCATGAAATGAAACCTCAAAAAACCCTACATATAATAGTAGAAAAGTAAACACTGGCCTAGCCTATAACTAGAGTTAGTTGTACTAACAAATTATCTAAAATGTGTGCAGAAGGTTGTGTGGCTTAGATATGTCCTAAATTGGATAATTAGTTAAAGTTATATGCTATTTTGATTGGTTAAAAGGCTTAAGTGATTTTAAGTTAAGTGTAAGTATTAATGATTTGAGGTTAACTTTATAAATGTATTTTAAGGATTAAATGGTTACTACATTTGTTTACACCAGAGTCATAAAGTTTATTTCACTATCCTGATGACTAAGTTAATAGTCTCGTAAGCCCTAGTTATTTAGTAGTAACATGTATTAATTAAGTAATTTAATTGGTCAAGAGTTAAGGATTGAAACTTTTTAATTAAGTTATTTCATTGATGGTTTTAATAATTAAATTAAAATTTTGGAATTTTAGGTTTATTATCAAATTTTTTTGAATTATTTTAATTCATTAAATTAAGGGTCAAAAGTTAACTTTTTAAATTAAAGTGAATTTTGAAGTTTCAATATTTTTAATCAAATATTAGATCCTAAGATGAGTAATTAGATTCTAAGTTTGCTAAATTTGGAATTTTTTATAATAAGTTATAATTTTTTGAGTTTTGATCTAGATTTGAACTATGATTGACCGGAAGGTTGACATTTTGAATTTGACTTATTTTTTAAGGTTCGCTATTTTTAGAAATATTAAACCTTACGTGAAATTGAACAGCTTTGAGTTTAGTCAAATTAGAATTTTCTAGGATAACTTATGATTTTTCAAAATTTGGGTAATTAAATGAATTTTTAAATTGTTTAATTAGAAAGGTTTTGAGGATTTTGATCCAAATAAATCCTAAACTCCTTGAAATCTCCCTGAAAGGTTAAAAATAACCTAAGGGGATAATTCCAAGTGTTCAAATTTTTTTTGAAAATTTTAAATATTTTAATTATTTAAATTAATTAAAAGGTGATTTTCATTAAAAATTAAATTAAATTTAAAATTGAAGTCAAATAATATAACTTTTAATTTTCATGGATATATGATTGAATTCTTATCAATTACATATATTATATGAATTTTTATGATTTAATTTGAATTAATGGTGCATTAATTAAGATCCTAAGTTAATTTTAAGGGTTGAATTTGGGTCTTCTAAATGGTTGACCAAATGGGCACAAATTCCAGTGAAACTTGGGCCTTGAAATCACCATGAGTTCACCTGATCTCAAGGCCCAAGCCAACTAAATTTTGGCCCAAGATGAATCCTTTAAGATGGTTAACCAAACCACCTAAGGTAACCTTAGGGTCATGTTAAAAATCCAATATAGGCTATCTAGGCTAGATGGGGGTGCAATTGGCAGCCATCTAACCCTCACACTAAGCAAAATTAACACACCAAACCATAGCTCCTAATCCACATTGGAAAGATAAATATGTTAATTTGAATTTAAAGGTCAAACCATGACCCTTAAATAAAAAATAACCCAAACTTGCCCTCAATTAAATCAAACAGGGGAGACAATTTTAGACATGTAAGAGACATTCCCAAGATCAATCCCCCAAAATTTCAATCCCTGAATAGTTATCCTAATGACTTCTTTATCCTAGTTTCCACCATCAAAACCTCTAAGGTTATGAATTGGAGGGTTTAGTTGTACTAGATTAATAAAACCTTCAACTATAATGTAAGATGAATGTGCTTCTTTTTAATATGGTTGTTAACTATGAAGGTCTTATGCAACAGTTAATAGGCACTTGTAATTGCTATAGTTTTTCTATATTTGATATGATATTCAGTCCTTGCTTGTAAATAGTATTCTTCCTACATACCTATGTTCACATGGGACCCAAAATCCCCGCAACATATCTACTATCATCACTGCTTGTGGACATCTGCAGGGAATATTATCATTGCAAGAAAGTTTAATATGTTAGCATACTGATGTAGACTACTAGTTAAGCTACATTCATCACTGGTTCCCTGTGCATGTTGGTCAACAAGTTATCATTCAACACATATTTATACCTTATGACTGCAGGGTACTATTGATATGAGCATTACATATTTATCACTTGATCCTTGCTTGTGATGGATCAATGCATTTTCCTACTAATGAATGGGTATTGACTGTAGGGCATTATTACATTCACTATCTATCGTTGATCATTTCCCACAGGTATATATACTGTGCATATGACAAAACTTCTATTATTTCTAATATGCATGTACAGTTTCTGCTATCTTCTATCTCATATATGTAAAAGATCCATCACATTGGTGGTACATTCATCATTATTGCTTGTAGATATGATTGTTGTATGCATTACAATCTCTCTGTTGTTGTATGTGGGCAAGCTGTGTCAAATGCATATCTTCTAATGTTGCTTGTATGTGTTTGTATTTATCACAATTCTTCTACATTTTACTTGTAGATAGCATGTTGAATGTACAACAGGCCTCATGTAGCAGCTTATAGGTGTTCGCATTTATTGTGTACCATCCGTCTTTGCTTGTAGGGAATTAGTACATTTGCCTAACAATTAATGCTGGTTAACTAAAAGTGTGTCGTAGTAGCCATTGCATGCTGCTGGTTATCACTGTTGTGCATACGACAAATATTTCATCAATGCTAGTAGGTATTCAAGTTCATCGTGCTTTGCACTGTAGCATTTGCAAGGGGCTCTATTATTCACACACAAGTTTTTAAATATAATGTCATTGCTTATGAACAAGTTAATGTACTTGTTTGTCACCAAGTTACTATTGACTACAAGAAGGGTTGTGTACTAATCTACATGAAGCTTATGCATTGGCTATATATTTGATTGTCCTTAATCGTAAGGACATTTTTATAATCATTGCATATCCAGCATGTTCATTTGCATGTTGTTGCTGACTACTAGTGACATTCGTTTATCTCTTATTTCCTCGCACTTACTGATTAACGAGTTGCTACGCTCACTTGTATCTCTTTCAATATTTGCAGGAAATATTGCACGTACATTATTTGTAAATAGGTTTAATGTATTCATTTATATGTTACCGTTGGTTGCCAGTGTGCTGCATTCATCAATGTTCCTCCTACTTACAAGGTACTATTAATGTGAGTGTTGCATATTAATTACTTAATCTTTGTTTGTACACAAACAATGCTTGAAATTTAATCTATCCTAAGTTCCCTACTTGATCATTCATGTTCATTTAAATGAATTATTATGTAGTATTTGTATTTTCAAATTAATTGTACATTTAATGTTTAGGGTTCAATTCCCTGTTGTTCAGTTCACGCTTTGTTCCCTACGTTTCATTCAAATCCCATGTATCGTTGTTCAAGTTAGGTCCTCTGTTCATTGACATTTTTGACAGCATCTCAACGCCCTCCCTGTTTAGAAAAAATTTGGGGAGCTGAGCCTTCACACCAACTAAATAAAGTATGTATGATATGTGTTGAGCAACACGGCGGTCGTTGTCTTCTATCCCACCACGCTAATAAATGTGTGTATGAGTCTTCAGAGGTACCTGCGTGAAATGCACAGTTTTTTTCTGCAGACATTGAAGCTTGTACATGGGTATTATAAATTATCCTTACTATGCTAAAAAAAGCATGTACATGACCTAGAGAGAGAGAAGTTACCTTAGGCTTGTTGTGAGGGAGATTGGGCGATGAGGAGATCGAGTAGGAGGTAGGGTATTCGGCTAGGATGCAGAGAATGGGGGTCTTGCTTAGTTCGACAGGGAGCAGGTCGAAGAGGGGAATAGGGATTGTGGAGTTTGGATCGGGGGGTAGAGTCGAACCTCGGCTAGAGCTAGGTCGGCGGAGAGAGGCTCGGAAGTTTGGAAGTTAGTGGCGAGATCAACACAATAAGAAGGTCAGAGGGAGCGGCTTCATCGACGGGCCGGTTGTAGCTTCCGAACAGGAGATTCGGCATAGTGAGGCTTGAGGTGTCGAGCTCGGTCGCTGGAAAAGTCGGATAAAGGGGAGGGATTCGAGTGCTTCAGAAGGCAGGTTTCCTACGTGAGACGGAAGGGCTTCAATGGCGAAGTCCTTTTAGCTATCGGGCGTCATTTCTCATCGTTTGAGGTGGTTGATCTTGCTTTTGGACTGCTCTCATCCGATTCAACTGCGAGGTCGTCTTAATTGGGTAAATTCGCCGCTCTCATGGCAACGATGCAATCCGTTTGACATTTGAAGATCGTTTGACCATTTAAGTAACACATTGCACCCGTTGATTATCATTTAAGTCACTGATTTCACTCTTTTTGCGTGCATTTCAACGTAGAGTTCAACAGATCTTGAGACATAATTATTACTATAAATAAAAATCTTGATTCCAACAGTAGTAATTAGTATTGGCATAATAAAAATGAGTAAATCAAGTGTTTGAACTCTAATAAAAAAATCATTGTTGATGTTCCAAGGCCATTGATATTGATAGGTTAAGCTTACATGTATTTGCTAAATAGAGATCAGTTGAAAATTACACAGCTATACTTAGTAATAAAACACTTATGAAAGCTCACAAATGGTGATGATCTTTTGTTGTTGTCGGAGTAAGTAGAAGTTCGATCCTTTTGAGATTGTAATGGGAGAGAAAGAAAGGGTATTATGTTGGAAATTAAACTTAATTTGGCCCGCTATTATTTGGGCTTTTGATTGAAGCTCATAATCTAGAGTAATCTATTTTAGAAGTCTCTAGAAAATCTGCTATGTAATAATTATTAGAAAAGTCTAGAATATGCATTTAATGTCATGCATTTATGAGTGAAGATATGAGAATACTCTAGAGAGTCATTTGTTACCATTAGATTGAAATGTGTTGACACAATATTAACGGTGTACTACTAGTATAAATAGCGGTGGTGCCTTTGAGTTGTATTAAGCCAAAAAAAATTTGAGAAATAAAATTCTAATTTTTTTTCTCCCTCTTTCTCTTTAGTCTTCTCTTGTTTCAAAAGTCCTTTTTCATTCCAACAAAGTGGTATCAAAGCCAAGTTCCTTTCTAGAGATGGCGAATGGAGGTATGGCTTCCTTCCAAGTTCCATTGCTCAAGACAACAGATTATGATAATTGGCTTCTTGGAGCACATGACGTCTGTGAGATTGTAGAGAAAGGCTACGATGAGCCAAGCGATGAGTTCGTTCTATCCTTAACACATAAGGATAGTTTAAGAGATTCAAGAAAGAGAGAAAAAAAGGCTCTCTTCCTTATCTATCAAGCGTTAGATGATGATGGATTTGAGAAAATCTCAAGTGTTACATCGGCCAAACAAGTGTGGGAGAAGAGAAGGTTAAAAAGGTACGTCTTCAAATGTTAAGAAGACAATTTGACGTTTTGCAAATGAAAGAAGATGAGACGGTCTCCGATTATTTTTCAAGAGTTCTTTCCATTTCTAATCAACTAAAAAGAAATGGTAAGAATCTAGAAGATGTGACTATCATTGAGAAGATTCTTCGATCGCTAGAATCAAGATTTGATAGTATCACAACTATCATCGAGGAGATAAAAGATCTATAAGAGATGACAATAGAGCAACTCTTGGGCTCATTGCAAGCTTATGAGGAAAGAAAGAAGATGAATGAAGGGATTTCAACAACAATAATCAAGAAAGAGAAGAAAATTCAACAAGAGGGCGAGGAAGAGGATGCTCAAACTCAAGGTACGAGAAATCTCAAGTTAAGTGTTACAATTGTAACAAATTTGGGCATTACGCTAAAGAATGTAGAGCGCCCAAAAGTAAAGTGAATGAAAAAGTCAACTACGTAGAAGAAGAAAGAAAAGAAGACGGCACATTATTTCTAGCCTACAAAAATAATGAAAGATGTGAAGATGGAACATTGTACCTAGACACTGAAGCAAGTAATCACATGTGCGAAAAAAGGAGCATGTTCGTTGAGCTTGATGAAACGGTGGGCGGCAATGTATCTTGCGGAGATGACTCAAAAATAGAAGTAAAAGGCAAAAGGTAATATTCTTATTCGCTTGAAGAACGGGAAGCATCAATTTATTTCTTATGTCTATTTTATATCAAATATGAAGAGTAATATTTTAAGTTTGGGACAACTTTTGGAGAAAGAATATGATATTCATTTAAGAAAATAATTATATTTTCTTAAAAGATAATATTGGCACTTTAATTGTGAAAGTGTCAATGTCAAGAAATAGAATATTTTTGCTAAACATTCAAAATGTTGTTGCCAATTGCCTCAAAGCTTGTTATAAAGATGTCTCTTGATTATGGCATCTCCGATTTGGTCATCCCAACTTTGGAGGACTGGAGCTGCTTTCAAAAAAAGAGATGGTGAGAGGTCTTCCATGCATCAAGCATCCTGATCAAATGTGTGAAGCATGTCTACTTGGGAAGCATTTTAGAAAAAGTTTTTCAAGAGAATCAAGTTCGAGAGCTCGAAATCCATTGGAGCTCATACATATAGATGTTTGTGGACCAATAAAGCCATGCTCACTCAGTAAGAGCAACTACTTTCTTCTATTCATTGATGATTTTTCACGAAAAATATGGGTTTATTTTTTGAAGAAAAAATTAGAAGCATTCGGCGTATTTAAGAAATTCAAAGCCGCCATCGAGAAATAAAGTGGACTCAAGATTAAGGCTATGCGATCAGATTGAGGAGAACTCACTTCAAAAGAATTCCAAGAATTCTGTAATGCCAATGGGATACGTCGATCTCTAATTGTCCCAGGATCCCCTCAATAAAATGGAGTAACATAAAGGAAGAACATAATCATCCTTGACATGGCAAGGAGTATGCTTAAAAGTAAGAGGCTGACAAAGGAATTTTGGGCAGAAGCGATCTCCTGTGCAGCTTATTTGGCCAACCGTTCACCAACAAGAAGTGTGTGGGGAATGACTCCACAAGAGGCATGGAGCAGAAGAAAGTCTGGCATCTCCCACTTAAAGGTTTTTGGAAGCATAGCGCATGTGCACCTACCTGATATGAAAAGAAGTAAGTTAGAAGATAAAAGTGAGAAGTTCATTTTCATCGGCTACGACAATAACTCAAAAGGATATAATATATACAATCCAAATATTAGAAAGACCATTATCAACAGAGATGTTATATTCGACGAAGAAGAAGAGTGCGACTGGGGATCATATGAGAAAGATTACAAGTATGAAGAAGAAGATACGAAGCAAGCAAGGATGAAGCAAGCAAGAGAGGAGCCTACTCTCCACCAGCAACATCAACTATAGATAATCAAGAAAGCTCAAGTAAAAGAATACCACGATTCAGGAGCTTAAGAGATATATATGAGATAACAGAGAATCAAGAAAATCTTACACTCTTTTGCCTCTTTGCAGAATGTGAGCCCATGAATTTTTAAGAAGCCATATAAAATAAGGAGTGGAAGGATGCTATGGATGAAGAAATTAAAGCAATCGAGAAGAATGACACATGGGAACTGACTTCACTTCCTCACGGATACAAAGCAATTGGCGTGAAATGGGTGTACAAAGCAAAGAAGAATGCTTAAGGAGAAACTGAAAGATACAAGGCAAGACTAGTGGCAAAAGGCTATAGTCAAAGAGCCGACATCGACTATGATGAAGTATTTGCTCCTGTTGCTCGCTTAGAAACAATTAGACTAATCATTTCCCTGGCAGCTCAAAATAAATGGAAGATACATCAAATGGATGTAAAATCAGCCTTTTTGAATGGAGTTCTTGAAGAAGAAGTATATATTCAACAACCACCTGGATACAAAGTCAAAGGGCAAGAAGATAAAGTTCTCAAGCTAAAGAATGCACTCTATGGGTTAAAACAAGCACCGAGAGCATAGAATAGTTGGATAGATAAGTACCTGCAAGACAAAGGTTTTATAAAATGCCCTTATGAACATGCTCTTTATATCAAGAATAAGAATAAAGATGTTTTAATCGTTTTATTGTATGTTGATGATTTGATCTTCATCGAAAATAATTAAATGATGTTTGAAGAAATCAAACAAGCAATGACTAAGGAATTTGAGATGACTGATATTGGGCTCATGGCCTATTATTTGGGCATTGAAGTCCATCAAATGGAAGATGGAATATTTATCTCACAAAAAAGCTATGCAAAGGAGATGTTGAAGAAATTTAAGATGGATAATTGCAAACCTATAAATACTTCTATTAAATGTGGAGTCAAGCTATCAAAGCATGATGAAGGAGAAAGAGTTTATCCTATATTTTTCAAGATCCTGGTCGGGAGTTTGCGCTACTTAACATGCACAAGGCATGATATTCTCTATGATGTCGGACTTGGTAGTCACTATATGGAGACTCCAACCACCAGCCACTTAAAACTGCTAAAAGAATCCTACACTATATCAAAGGTACAATTCACTTTGGCTTACTCTATTCATCATCTAACGATTTTAGGCTTGTAGGATATAGCGATAGTAATTGGGCTGGCGATATGGATGATAGAAAGAGCACCACTGGTTATGTGTTCCTTATAGGAGATACAACTTTCACCTGGATGTCAAAGAAACAACCAATTATTAGTCTGTCTACTTGTAAAGCAGAGTACATAGCTGCAACATCTTGTGTTTGCCACGCAATTTGGCTTTGAAACTTGTTAAAAGAATTAAGCTTGCCTCAAGAAGAAGCAACGAAGATTCATGTTGATAATAAGTCTGCAATAGCATTAGCCAAAAAATCCAGTTTTCCATGATAGAAGCAAGCACATTGATACATGCTATCACTATATCAGAGAATGCATTGCAAGGAAGGAAGTGCAAGCGGAATATGTGAAGTCACAAGACCAGCTTGCTGACGTCTTCACCAAGCCACTCAAGTTTGAAGACTATATCAAGATGAGAAATTTTCTTGGAGTCACAAAATTAAGTTTAAGGGGGGATGTTGGAAATTAAACTTAATTTGAACCGCTATTATTTGGGCTTTTGATTGAAGCCCATAATCTAGAGTAATCTATTTTAGAAGTCTCTAGAAAATATGCTATATAATAATTATTAGAATACTCTAGAATTCTATTATAGAGTAATTATTAGAAAAGTCTAGAATAGGCATTTAATGTTATGCATTTATGAGTGAAGATATGAGAATACTCTAAAGAGTCATTTGTTATCATTAGATTGAAATGTGTTGACACAATCTTAACGGTGTACTACTAGTATAAATAGTGGTGGTGTCTTTGAGTTGTATTAAGCCAAAAATTTTTAAAAATAATATTCTAGTTTTTTTTCTTCCTCTTTCTCTTTAGCCTTCTCTTGTTCCAAAAGCCCTTTTTCATTCCAACATATTATCCATGCATATTTTTATCTATGGTTCATAAGAAAGCAAATTATTATTTTTTTCTTATGATCATTTCCAATGCAATACTTATAATCTCTTTCGAAAAGAGCAAACCAATAGGGGAAAAAATATGAAAAATGATCAAATGCAAAATTACACATTAAAATTATGAAATTTCGTTTTATCAAATATTTGATATAAAAGTTGGGTATTAAAACCAAATAGAAGCTTTCTTAAATTTTATTAAAGCTAGTTCATCTTCAAATCTAACATATATTTCATTTGGGGCAACTTTCATATTGCTTTCTAAAGCAGATTTTTAGTAAAAAAATCTTTTGAATTAAAAAATTTATATTAGAAAATAGTTTTTAAAAACAGTAAGAAAACTACCACAAACAAAAACTTTAATCTTTCGATATACGATTTATAGCTATTTTATGGATAGAAGGTTAGTGAGCTTGTTGATAAATGATGTTTTGATGACTTAATAAATGTTTTAATAATTATGTCCACTTAGGCTTTCGTTGGTTGATAGGCGAGCATTGTTGGGAACCCCCCATTCCGGATTCGAATCCCCTCTACTACGGCCTCGCCTTTTTAATGGGACAAAGCAAGTGTGGACCCAATGCCGATGGGTGGTCTCACTAGGATCCGTCGAGGGATCAGTTATGCCGCTAAGTGCTCACTTTAGAGTGACAGCAGAAAAATATCCCCGTTCCAAGAAATATATATATATCTCGCTCTTTCTATGAATTAATTCAATTACTTGTAGATGTTATAACATAGTTTCTGCATTGGATTTTAGTAACTTGTAGAAACCGTTAGTATAAACGGTGTGGCATAAACAACAGGAGCCATGTCCCAATCCTTCTCTCTTAAAGCTAGTTCAGATGTTCAGGACATTTCATCTTGAGAAATTTCTAAGGATTCGTTTGAGACAATTTTTTTGTTGCTTTCTAAAACAACTTTTTAGTAAAAAAAAAATTGAATTAGAAAATTTTATATAATAAAATCGTTTTAGAGGCAGTACAAAAGCTGTCCCAAATGAAGCCTAAATATGCAAATTGAAGCATTCAAAAGCTCCTTCAAATTGGGGGTTTAGTTTGCATGCAATGAAACTGGGCCTGATAGTTTTCCTTCTGGAGGGTTGTTCAGTATGTCTATCAACGAGGGAAGAGGTGAGGATGAGAATAATAGGAGAAAGTAGGCTTGATCTGGTGAGGGTTGTAGTCATAGGAGATAATTCTTAGATGAATTGCACAAGAGGAGCTATGTGTAGATTAGGCTAAGGAGCAGAACCCCACGAAGAGATGAGGTGGAGGCACAAAACTTCTGAGCAAAACTGAAAGCAAAATGGACCAAAACTGAAAGCAAAATGGGCCCAAAATTAACCCACTTTTAACACATCTGACTTGAACCGATTTGTTTGTCCAAACAGATTAAAAATTTAGTCCAGAACCTGACCCAACCCGTTAACCCGATAGATTGCAACAGGCAATCACGAGCAAGCAAGCATAAGGGCTGGCAAGTGAGAGAGCGAGATCAAGCCGAGCGCAAAGAGTGTGAAGCAAGATGAGTGGCCAAGATGTGGATGAATAAACGAACTTTTATTTGGTCCGGTGAACATACGTAGAGCTACGTTCGGTCGGCACTAAGATGGCAGGCACAAAACGAGAAACACCGAGTAAATACCGAGCAATACCAATAATAACTAGAAATATCATTACGCGAAGACAAAATACTGAGTAATACCGAGCAATATCGAGCAATACCGAGTAATACCAAAAAATACCGAGTTTTTTCTAGAAAAACATGGTATTTTTTGGTAATACTCAGTATTGCTCGGTATTACTCGGTATTAATCTTCCCAGAGTGATATTCCTCGTTATTATCAAATAATACCTAACAATACTGACCAAATACCGAGCAAAAATCGAGTAACAATCCTCTGACCAAACATAAATCTACGTCCGATCAGAGGACGTAATAAAAGTTCATGAATGAGTTAAACAAGTTTTATTTAAATTTGTGAGTTATTCGAACCCGACCCAATATTTCAATTGGGTTGAAACTTAAACCCAAAGCCAATCCATTTGTTTAATGAATTAAACCAAACCTAAAAATTTTGAGTCGAATTTTCAAGTTGTCATACATTAACACCCCTACCTAGAGCCATATGGTAAAAAGATCGAGGGTCACAATTTTCAGATAATAACCACAATTTTATTCATCTACTATTTTTATACATTTTGTCACAACTTTTCAAAAAAAATTATAATAAGAACTTACTTTCTGCAGCCTGAGTAATTAAATTATTTTCTCTATCATACTTTTACAATAAATTTTATAAAAAATTACATCCATCCCAAATAAACCCTAAATTTTAATTGGAGCTAAATGGCTAGTATAATACAAATAGTTACTACTTCCATTCATTACATCGCCACTTGGCACAAATTCTTTAAAAATAAACTAAAAGTTCATTTTATTGCTTGAAATAAAAATATATTTTTAAAGATAATTTATTTATTATTATTTAATTTATGAATAAAATAGAACCATCTTACGTTAAAAAAAACATTACAAGATTTTAAATTAATATTAAGGATAAAAATCTATCTCAAATGATTAATTTAGATAGTTTAAATTCAAACAGAATAGCCAAAAATAAAATAAAATAAGGTAATGGTTAACCACTAAAATACCCAGATCTCGCCTTTAACTCAGATAAATTGTGAACCAACACAGATTCTAATGAAGTGATCAAGTATGATCATACAATCCAATAAACACTATATAACATAATATTTCAGAACTCAGCACTTAAGCTCAGCAATCAACTGTAAGAGAACGAGTGAAGAAAGCTTACTCAGGTGAGGAAGCTTCTCTCAAGTACCAACACTAGATGGCTAAAAATAGCTCACATAAACCTGGTTAAATTATCAAAAGAAGAATTCTAATCATTTGGGAAGGTGACCGGCCTGATGGGAAGCTTCTTCTGGATTCCTTCCATCCACATTTGCATTCAGTGAACCAACACAGATTCTAATGAAGTGATCAGTAAGATCATACAATCCAATAAACACTATATAACATAATATTTCTGAACTCAGCACTTAAGCTCAGCAATCAACTGTAAGAGAACGAGTGCAGAAAGCTTACTCAGGTGAGGAAGCTTCTCTCAAGTACCAACACTAGATGGCTAAAAATAGCTCACATAAACCTGGTTAAATTATCAAAAAAAAGAATTCTAATCATTTGGGAAGGTGACCGGCCTGATGGGAAGCTTCGTCTGCGTTCCTTCCATCCAGATTTGCATTCAAAACTTTATTCATTCAAAGCAGGGGATCCAATGAACTTCTCCAAGTTTTTCTTCGTTTGAGACGGCTTTCTTACTGTTTCTTAAAGCAATTTTCTAGCTTTAACTTTTATAATAAAAAACAGCTTTAAAAAACAGTAAAAAAGCCGTCCCAAACGAAGCCTTAGTCTACCGCAACCACCATTTCTTGATAATTGAGATAGGAGTATTCAAGAAGGGAGCATAGCGATTAATGAAAGGAGTTATGGTACGATCGATTGTGGACCAGACGGTCTGATGGTAGCTACAAGTTGCAGGAACATTATACATGAGCTTCAGCAGCTGTAGAACACAATTAGAGATGAGAAAATATATTTTTATCTCATTCAAGGAAGAATACTATACAGTTCTGAAATCAGTGCTCTATTGTGGAGAATTATATGCACTTTGCGCTCTCACAGAGGAACTACTAAGTTTTCTTACATACAACTCTTAGGATTGTGATTCTTAACATATAGGCTAGAAAAAAAAAAAAAACAAAGCAGGTGTGACAAAGTAACTTAAAATGCACAAATAGTTGAAGCTTGCATAAATTATTTATCTTATTCCCTTCCTTTAGAAGATATTATTAACTAAAATGAGTTATACAGGAGTTTGAACATTTCTACTTCGTGCTGAAGATATAAGAGAGAGAGAGAGAGAGAGAGAGAGAGAGAGAGAGAGAGAGAGAACAGGACACACCTGCCAGTACATAAAGGTGTGGATTATGCTGCGCCTTTGCCTGAAACAGAGAACTGATTTTGAGTACATTGTTATCTTGATGTGTAAGAATAGAGCTTGAAATCACAAAACAACAGAGAAAAGATAAGGCCGAAAAGAGTAGAAGAAATTCAAGTTAACTTACGAAAACAGTGAAATTATGAAAAGGAAACCCAGAGCAACCTCAGCATTTGAACTCAGAATCCTAATTGTGGTAATGTTCACATCAACCCACCGGCACGTTTTATCCAGATATTTCCTATACCAGATTCAGCAGGTTTTTAAACTCAATAAACATTAAAGATCATAACAAATTTTTGTTTTTTTTAAAAAAAAAGCAAGTCATATCAATAACTTTAAAGAATATGTTTAAACAACTGAAAAATTAGAAAATTATTAAGTTTAATCAATCAAGATAAATAATGATAATATCTGAGTAAATAGGGAAGGCTTGCCGCCAACAAGCTTGTTCTCGCATTAAGAAAGTAAAAGAAAAGGCACTCCTGGCCACATCTGTCTTATAGACCGAACCTAGTGCTTTCCACATCCTTCGCTACTTATCTCCTGCAATAACACAACCTCCTTTTGGCCTCCTGGATCCATCCTATCCAAAGCTCCATCTCTACCACCACAATAAATACTACTGGTCAGCCATTGACCATCTCCCATCAGTAGTTGCCCTATGTATGGGCCTTGGAAATGAGTACAAGACATCTTATGGTGATGAAGAACAAAAGATAAAGGAAGAAAAGAATGCCAACTTTCTTTATTTGATTAATAACATATCATTATGATCATCATCCTTATTCCATCTATTTGGGTTGGGTTTTATGAATTATTATTCTTCATTCATTCCAATATAATATTCTAGGAGGTGCTAACTCTATTCTGAAAACATCTTTTGATGTGATACTACCAGGAGTTAGCAAGAAATTAAAATGAGCAATTGTCTAAAGCTTTTCCAATATAAAATTAATGCTCATGACAAAGAAAGATTTTATAAATTCGTAGTTTTAACTTGCTTAGGCAAAGAAGTACATGTTAGATTAACCAAGACAATTCAATCAAACTTCAAAGACAAGAGCAAGTGTTATGAGTGCAATAACAAAAATCCCCAATTTAATAATGAGAGGTTTCACCTTGAGGACCTCCTCACTCATTCACTCGTGGGGTTTGCGGAAGAAGATGCTCCACACTAGAGAAGAAATCACCACTATGAATAGGGCTGCAAGTGAACCAAACGTTCGACGAGCTACTCGTTGTTCGGTTCGATTAAAGCTCATTTGTGATCGTTTAATAACTAAATAAATAAACTTGAACAATATTTTAAATACTCGAATCTTAAATAAACAAACTTGAACACTAATTGACTCGTGATAGCTCGATATAAGAAAGCCAGCAATGAAGGCCGATGATGGAAAACTATCCTCAAAATTCCGACAATTAAGGCCGGTGGTGAAAATTTTGTATTCCTCAGGTTTCCAGCAATGAAGGCTGTACTGTGATATAGTAGCAATAAAGGCTGATTTGATCATGTCAGCAATAAAAGATGATTTGCTTGTATCAGCAATAAAGGATGATTTGATCAGCAATAAAGGCTGATTTGTTTATACCAGCAATAAAGGCTGATTTTATTATACCAACAATAAAGGCTGATTTGATTATATCAGCAATAAAGGCTGATTTGATCAGCAATGAAGGCTGATTTGATCAGCAATGAAGGCTGATAGTGGGAACTTTGTAATGTTCTTCTTGGTGATACAATCCAGTTCTCTCCTTAGCATGTCCAATCGTCTTCCGCAATTTCTGGTCCTGTGATTGCAAGTGAAGAGGATGCATTTGATTTTTCAAGAGATATCAGGAGTCGTCTCAGTTTATCAATATCTTCTTCATTGAATTCTCCAAAACTGGTCTGTGCTTCTGGGTTGGGCTGACTTGTTTCAGTTCTTTGATTCTACTCCTTACTGGGGGGTTTTCCATGTATCTTCCAGCAATTTTCCTTTGTGTATCTTGATTTCTTGCAATAACTGCACCAAAGTGATTCTTTGTCTTTAAATTTTGAGAAATCTTTACATTTCTCCTTCCATGAAGATTCTTTGTTCATCACCATTGCTGAGCTTTCAATGGACTTCGATTCTAACATCACTCCTCGTCGGCTTTCTTCTGCCCGGATGAGAGAAATAGTTTCATTGAGTGATGGCGTCTCCTCCTTGCCAAGAATTTGAACCCTAACTTGGTCAAATTCTGTATTTAGTCTTGCAAGAAAATCATAAACTCTATCTTTTTCAATAAAGTTCTTTAGGATCACAGCATCCTCCGGACATCTGGCTTCAATGCACCTATAGTGGTCAAGTTCCTGCCACAGATTTTATAGAATGGTGGCATACTCCGTCACGGTCTTACTCCCCTGCTTCGTGCTTCCAACTTTGACTTTAACTTCAAAGATTTGAGCCGCATCACGAGCTTTGGAGAAGGTTTATCTGGCAGCATCCCATATGTCCTTTGTAGTCGAAAGAAACATAAATGTATCACTAATTTCTGGAGTCATGGAATTCCACATCCATGACATAATCATGGAGTCTACTTCATCCCATGCCCCAAATTTGGGATATCCTTCTTTTGGTCCTCCTCCAAGGAAGTGATGTATTTTACCTTTCCCCTTCAAGTAGGTTTTCACAAATTGAGACCACTTCAGGTAGTTCTTCCCATTTAGACGATAGGAAGGTTGTATGCTTTGAAGATCACCTCGTCCTTGGTGCACTATCGACTCCTCCGTTTGGTCAATACTTTCGGAGGAATTGATTTATGACATTATGATAGTGATTAAGACTATCTTCCTTGGTTAGCAATGAAGGTTTCCTGGAATAAATTTCCCTTGTTCAACAATAAAGGTCGATAAGGTTTTTTTTTTTTTTGAAGAAACTTCCAGGTCTAGTAAACTGAACTGGACGTAGCCTCTAAAAGGCTCGGATCAGAATAGGGCACGGGCTGAGCTTCTCTGAAAAAAAAATCGGGCGGCTTCGTTGCTTCACGGGTCACCTATGTGAAGGTAGGGATGCCACGGCTGCAGCTGCTCTCACGGTGGAGGCAATCAAAACCCTCAATGCGGACGGTGGCGGGCTTGAGACCGTATCAGACATAGCGGATGTGGATCCGGATCCGATCAACGTTGGAATGAGGGGAACCAGAGCAGCCGAAAAGGATGTTCGACGGGATCGTTAGTGGATTTCGGATCCAAAGTCTTCGGCCGACATGCCCTTCCCGTTAGATTGGAAGTTTGGATCGAGGTCACTGGTCGCCTCTTCAGCTCGTCTCGGCCAGCGGCTTTGGCTTCCGTCATGGTCTCCGTCGGTTCGCCAAGCTTCGTCCACTGCGAGTTTCTTGTTGGTAGTGTCGGCAAGGCTCCGCCTCTCCTTCTCTCCTTTTCTTCCTCCGTTCCTGATTCCGTCGTTCGGCTTCTTCCACGAGTCTTCTCGCATCTGGTGGCGTCGGACAAAAGTCCTTTCTTCGCCTCTTACACGAGGAACTAAAAGGAACGTTCTTCAGCGGCAATGAAGGCCGGCCTCCTTTTACAAAGAATTGGCAGAAAATCGTGGCTCTGATACCATGTTACAATTTGTTACAATTCAAATAATTAGAGAGGGAAAAAAGGAAGCTTAATTTTATTACACAATATCATCCTTATTTATAGATCCATACATGATACTTAATAAAGAAACAAATAAATAAAAATCATTCATGATTACCCTAATATAATATTTCCTAAATCATCCATACAAATATGGAAGGAGGTTGGCCTAATCCTGGTGAGCCTCCCACGGATCTTCATCCTTGGCCATGGGATCAAGAGCCCAATAAACGATTGGGATTTTGACAGTATCAAATATTACTTAACTTGTCGTCTAAGTAATTGTAGCTTTATATGGCAATTTATTTATAAATCGTTGCCTTTTTTAATGCTGCTGTTAGGAAAATTCTGTGAAGATGGGATTTGCCTATAAATCATTGCCTTTGTTACATAGACAATTACTTTTATTATAAATGTGTTTGTTCATAGATATGCTAATGAACGTGTTTGTTTGATAGTTAAAAAAAATCATTAAATATGTTTGCGAACATGCTCGATGTAATCGTTTGTTAGGAAGCTCGATAAAGCTCGTTTGTTAAGTTAATGAACATCTAAAAGAAGAGCTTGTTTACAGTTCGTTCATGTTTGTTTGTTTAAAGCTCGATAAACGCTAAACGAACGAACATGAACTGAACATGAACACTATTAATTTAAATGAACCAAACATGAACACAAACGATAAAGCTCGAACAAACATGAATCAAACTTGAACAAGCTGATATTAAATGAACGCAAACATGAACACTCACATACTCGGCTCGGCTCGGTTCATTTGCAGCCCTAACTATGAAGAAGAAGCCTAAGATCTTCGTTGATGGAAGGGTAACCGGCAACGGATGGATTGGTGGACGTCCCACGATCACCCACGATCTGATGGGGAGGTGTACCTCAATTGATGGTGCCAACGTGAAGATGATGCGGTCTATGTAGTCTTCCACGGAGTCGTCGACATCCAAATTAAAATCAAAGAAGGGAGATCGGAGGATGTCGGTTCGGCCTTGAGAATCCTTTACAAATTTGTGATCAACGTTAGGGTTGGCCATGCACTAGCAAAGGTGGAGAAGGTTGAGTTCTTCTCTTCCCAAGAGATAAAACTCATGAGAAAAGCAAACTCAAGAGAGGAGGGGTGGCGGTCGACCGAGGAGAGGAAGTTGTTGGGCTAAGCTTGGGTTAGGGTGGTGGTAGGAGATGAATTAGAAAATCTGAAATTCTATTACATATTTCAAAGGATGGAGGGAAATAATTTGAAACTCAAATTTATTTCCAATTGAAGCCCAGAAGGGGGCCGGTGGCATGTGGGGAGAGGGGGAGGAAAATTGAGAGGGAAAACCAAGTTTCCAAGTTTACAAACTTAAATTAGGGAAGAATAAAATAAATCAAATATAATTAAATTTTAATTAGACTTAATTTTAGGAACTTTCCTAATTTGAAAAGGCTAATTTAGAAAAGTATTTGAAATTCAAATTTGAATTTCAAATTAGATTAAACTCTCCCAAATTAAGTGGGCTAATTAAGGCAATTGTTAATGATGATTAAAATCATCATCAAGAGGGCAAGGGTGAGGTGGCCGACAGTGGAGCAAGGGAATGGGGGGGATTGGCTGCTTGAAAGTTGATTAATTGGTGGGGAGGGGCCGGCGGGCTAGAGGGTGGGTGTGGGAGGCCGACAGGTGGTGGGTGGGGTGGAGTTGGTCGGCGGATTGGGAGGGGAGGAGATGGCCAGCGGTGGGACAAGGGGAAAAGGGCAAAGAAAAGAAAAGAAAACAAGAAGCTAAACACGAGTCTCGGTTCCTACCGGCGGCTGGTGGGTGGTACTTGGCCCTCTTAAGGATCACTTCTCTCAAGAACTCACAAAGAAATCTAATGTAAAAAATATGAAATTTCATTCATCATCTTTTTACAATAGAAGAGGTCAAAATATATAAGCTTAGAAAATAAATTAACAATGACTTAAATGCCCCTTGGACTACAACTCAAGCAAACTCAAAAGAAAGGGTACAATCATAAATAGCAAATTAATAAACTACAATACATAAATGCATCAAAAATAAAGACTATGAATCGTAGCCATCGATCTATGATTCCTACGCTGATAGACTCGTCAATAGCATCTGTCGATGTCATCATCATCTTTGTACGGCTTGGCTCCTTCCTTCCTAATGCTCACATATTAACTTTGTCTATTCATGCAACTTCTACCCTCTGCCTATTTTATACTATATTATCATTAATAGATGCTACTCCCAACACTCTTTAATTATCATTTACCAATTTATTCACCCTAAAAATCCTTCTAGACATTCTTGTTTTTTCCACAATCAACTTCACCACCAATGATTTTTTCATCATCAACACTTAGATGTACGTAATATTGTCATCTTAATTTCCATTACTATAAAATTTATCTTCAACTCTCCATGTTATTCCTTTGCTGCAAAATACTTGGAGTTATTCCATTGCTGCAAAATACTTGGAGACCTTTCATTTTAACCACCCAATCTTAACTTTGGGAGTTATATTATCATTTATATTCTCATTCTTCTATATCATAGGTCCAACATACCTAAATCAATCACATCAAGTTATTACATGAATTCCAAGAACAATAAGTGAAGTTGAATATCAAAAACTCAATCGTTGTTTTACTAATATTAAACCATTTATCTTTTAAAATTTTCTCCGTTTTACCAAATTTTACTTCCAATAAAGGTCTCACTTATTAGATCCATGTCAACTCCAAATTGCGTACGCCAACATACCTCAATTGAACATCCCTTCTAAGTATCTCGATAGCTAATATTGACCTAATATTGATTATTGGTATAATCTTATCATGGTTAGGAACTATGGTTACTATACAACTATATGCACTAGTTATAGAAAAATCCCAAATAGTCCCAAGACTATTCGTGTGAGTGCAATATAGTCTCAGAGCATCACATAGCTCCAATTTAATCTCTCGACTATATAAAATTGATCCAAAATAATCCCTTATGTTGTAGTTATGATATAAAATTGATCCCAAATTAGTCCCTCAACTATATAAAATTGATCCCAATTTAGTCCCAAAGAGACCATTTATAATTTTGTATAGGTTCAGGAACTAAATTGAAGCCGCGTGATACTTTAATACTAAATTGGCCATATATGAATAATTAGATCATACTAACTAAAATTTTATCATATATATCTCTACTAGATACAAATATTAAGGTAGATGTATGTAATTTTAATATATTTAAGTGTAGATGTAATGCAAAGTGATGAAAAGATACTCTAATATTAAATTTAAAGAGTTAATGGACCAGACAAAGAGGATAGCTTGAAAGGAAGAAAAATGATAAAAAAATGAAGGAATCCTAGGTACACAACTTAGGAAGAGGTCCATGTACACAACCTCGAGAGACCACATACACATCTTAAATAAATGTAAATGAAGCGATTAATTTCATTCATAATAAACAACCGGTTTAAAAATTTCATACAATTAATCTTATTTATAAAGTAAAACAAATTGTAGCTATCTTTAAATAGGATTCAACATTAAGAATAGCTAAAATGTAATATATGATATTCAAAGAATTGTCAACTAAAGCATTTATGAATTATCAACTAAAACATTCTTAGAATCACTAAATTTTTCATTAAACTCATGAATATTACCAGAACCATTAATTTCACTCTCTTCTTCCTCCACATTCATAAGCAAACATCTACTGAGACACTAAATAATATTAGGACGAGTTTGATACCACTTAAAGCGTGCATTTATAGAAATCTCATACATGGATACAGATGTAGTTGATTTTCTCTTAGTATTCTATTAGTTATAGAGTTGCAATCCATAGATGCAATAGGTGCAATAAATTAAACTTGATTATCTTGCCAAAATGATGCACTCCTTGAATATGTAATAACCCTCTTAGGCATAGGAAATTTTAACATTTGTTTAAAGTTTACCGCAAAATGAAAAGCATGCTCAAGTGATGGAATATTATAATATTGGTCTCAAATCAAACATAATTTAAAAAGTAATTTTAGGAGAGAAAAGGACCAAAATGGTCCATTGGTTCTTTAGTAAGGGAAAAAAGATTCACAACTATATTAAAAAACCATTTTGATCCATCAAGTCTCTAAAAATGAATAAAAATAGCCCTTTGGTGAGATTATTTTACTTCCTCTTTAAGGAGTTAACGGACCAAAGTAATCATTTAATATAGTTGGAGATCATTTTGATTTTTCATCGAGTTAAGGGATCATTTTAGTCCTTTTTCCCAATTTTAGAATCTTCATTGATCTCAAAATGCAATAATAATAGTTCTTCAAATTCTTCAAATTTATTCAAGTATTCAGTGACAATTTTGGTGACCTACTTTAATTAATTAAATTCGTAAAGAAAACAAGCACAATATAACAATGGCACAAAGTCTAGGTTATTGTAGATTTTTTTCCCAATCTTTGTTTCTTCACCATACTTAGACAATAGATTTTAACTTGCCCAATTAAATTTTTTTACGCAAAATAACAGTCAGTCAACATCTAATAACCACTTAGTAAAAACTTTATGATCAATTTCACCATCATTAGTAGACACTTCTTTAACTATTTTACTTATGTCATCATCTACATCAAAACTTTTACACCTATAATTTTAATAAGCATCATTCTCAAAAACACTAAATTTCATATCAAAATTATTTCCTTGTCTCTTGTTTAGATTTATGATTCAAGTGCATTGGTTCATCATTATAACAGGAATTCATTTAGGTTCACATGCATAAACCTGATTGGCCTCCAAATTGTCAATCTGTGTTTAAACAAGATTAATGTCATCAAAGATTTGATTTTGCTAATTTAGCAATTCATTCAATTGTTGATAGAAAGCAATCAAAATTTTATCTTTTTCACAATCAATTAAGTTGTCATGATAATTAGCTCTGCATTTAAGTGACATACTGACACAATTCAAAACTTTGATACCCAATTTGATACAAGATGACTCAAGATTATGATTTCGACATGCAATTAAAATGATGTGCAGTATGCACGAATTGATGTAGAACAATTTATGTTTATGATTTCCTCATGCAAATAATGTGATGTGCAGTATGAATACATGCAAAGGATGTTTAGTATTCATAGGTCACAAGCCACTAAATGATCTAACAACTTGTTTTCTTTAAATGTGAGCAATAAATACTAGAACTAAAATCCAAATGATAATGAATGATCAAAATAACTCAACAATTCTAGCAACAAATGGGAAACATACAAACAACAAGAAAATTAATTCCATCCACAAATTCAAATTACCATAATTCCGTAGTCTAACACCCATGTTAAGTTTATAAACAATATTGAATAGTCCACAATAACATAACCCGTGACTACTACACCCAGCTAATTTAGGAAGCACACACGCAAGGCCCGACCTGAGACTAACAAATTTTCTAGTCAAAGTTGAACGATGACAATCATAAAAAGTGAAACTTGAGAAAACGACAAATCCTATCTCGAATAATAGAAAATCCACAGGTCACGCCACAGCCCACTTAATTTAGACAATAAGATATAAAACAAGCATCTTTTAAGATGATGAGTAAATCCAAACTCCATTGCCTAAGCCGCTCAATCCACAACTACAAAAAATCCAAGACTAAAACTACACAACCATATCCGAGTGGCAATCCAAATAATAACCAATCTCCAATACAACTCCATATAATATGAATGAAAATATAAGGCAATCTATCATAACCTCCTCAATCTTTTGTGAGAATTAATTTAAACTAAATAAAAAATGAAATCATGTCAACAATATAAACAAACCAAAAGCTAGGAAATCAAATACAATCTTTTATCAATCAACATCACCGCCATGTTATTAAATAAAGAAATAACAAATAGAGTTAACAACAACAACATCATCATGATCAAGCCTTTATCCTATTATGTAGGGTCGGCTACATGAATCATTTTTCCCCATTGTGTCTTATTAAGAGTTAAATTATCATTTAAAGCTAATAAAAAAATTTCATTTCTAATATTTTCTAGCCAAGTCTTTTAGGTCTACTTCTACTTTTCATAACATAAGTCAAATCTAATACATCTGCTTTCCTAACCGGGTCATTAGAAGGCCGACATTTTATGTGACCAAACCATCTAAGGCAACTCTCTCTAATCTTATCTTACATTGGAGCTATTCCAACATTTTTACGTATATGATCATTTCGCATCTTGTCCCTAAGAGTAAAGCCGCTCATCAACCTAAGCATCTTCATATCTGCAACACTTAACTTAATATTATGCTTCTCTTTTAATGGCCAACATTCTGCACCATAAAGATTTGCAGGTTTAACCACCATCTTATAGAATTCTATCACACAACAAGCCTGATGCATTCCTCCACTTCAACCATCCATCTTGAATTCTACTAATAATATCCCAATCTATTTCATCATCACTCTGAACAATAGACCCAATATATTAAAAATATGTACTTTTATTAATGACTTGATCACCCAAAGTCACAACACCCACTAGATATATTATTACTAAAATTGCACTCCATATATTTAGTTTTAGATCTACTAAAACGAAAGCCTTTTATACTCTAAGGTTGACCTCCATAATTCAAGTTTACCTTCAACTCCCTCTCTAGTCTTATCAACAAGAAGACTATCATCAGCAAAAAGCATACACCAATGTACAACCTCTTGCAAATGTCTAGTGAGAACATACATGACTAAAGCAAAAAAATACGGTTTTAAGGCTTATCCTTAATGTAATCCAACTGAAATAAGAAAATACTTGGTCAAACCACCTTGTGTTTGAACACAAGTAACAGCTCCTGCATAAATATCCTTAATGACTTGAATATAAGCATTATTAACCCCTTTCTTTTCTAGAACTCTCCATAACACTTCTCTTGGAAAGTTATCATATGCTTTCTCTAAATCAATAAATATCATGAGTAGATCCTCCTTATTCTCTATGTACTTCTCTATCAAACCTCTCAATAAATGTATAGCTTCCATAATAGACTTACCCGGCATGAATCCAAATTGATTTTGAGAAACTTTAGGATCACGCCGCAACCTATGCTCCATAACCTTCCCATAGTTTTAAAGTATGCACATTAACTTAATTCCTCTATAATTTGCACAATCTTTTGCATCACCTTTATTCTTAAAAATAGGAATAAGCAAACTCATTCTCCACTCATCTCACATCTTTTTAGTCTTCAAAATAAATATTAAAAAGTTTAGTAAGCCAAGAAATTCCATCATCTCTTACATATTTCCACACCTATATTGAAATATCATCAGGTCCAACAGTTTTTCCAAACTTCATTTTCTTTAAAACCTCTCTAACTTCGATTTTACTATACGCCAATAAAAACAAAAATCTTTATTTTCATTTAAGGTGCTAAGGTCACTAAACTCAATCGCATTCTTATAATCTGCATTAAAAAGTTTAGAAAAATATCTCATCCACCTTTGTTGAATATTCTATTCTAATAAAATCACTTTTTGATATTTATCCTTAATGCACTTCACTTGAACTAAATCCTTATTAGTTGGTTAACTCAAATAGAGTTAACCAACTAATGAAAAGAAAATAAATAAATTGTGTTAAAATCAATGCTTTATGTGATGCTTTTGACGAGAATAAATGGGAAGATTTTCATCAGCTTGTGTCTTTGTTTTGAGCAATGTAACATGGCTTTTGTGTTTGGTGGATCAAATCATACCTCCTCTCATATAGACGTAGGCTTTGTTCAATCCAAATCACATAAATTTTGGTCTTTTTTTGTGTGCGCTTTACCTTTTTTTAGTTACTTTCTGGTACATTATATTTTCATCAGAGGCCATTATACATCTATGTTAGACATTCCATTCAAAAACTGAAGAAAGAGAATGCACTTTGGCGTGTCAGTTAGCTTCAACCATTATGACTTGATGATGATGAGTTCACTGACAACAAAAATCTATACAATGCATCGATGAATCATTATTAATCATCTTCTCATGCAATGGGTTCACCCAAGTAGAAAAAAATATTAGGACAAGCTAAAACTAGGTGTCCCACTAACAAAATTAATAAATGAGTGAATTGTTACTGAAAAATAATTAAATCATCCCATGGTGTAAATTCTACACCTAGCACACAAAACTTGATAATGTTAACCCAGCACACAAAATTTGATATACCCGGTTTCACGCATCCTTAACACATTCAAGGGAAATATGTTCACAAATAACCAAGCCAATATTCAGCTTTGAGATGACACTTCTAGACTTAAAAGTTTCCATTATGTCTTTGCTAATAAAGTTTAAATGTGTATTGTGAAATGTTGTGAACCTTGTAATTTCAAAATATCATAGCCTAACGTGTGAATCCAAAAATACTAGATAACCTTTCTAAACAATATACTTAAATTCACCATAATTCATGAATATTGCTAGTTCGCAAAATTTTACCTGTACAAAATGGAATGTTTAAAGTTTCTCCTTAAGAACTTGGTAACATGCTGAACTGACCAGGAAAGAACAGGAATCAATGCCACTGTAAAGATAATTCATAATGTGTTAGGAAGTGATTAAGTGATGTAGTTTCAAAAAGTCCAAAAAATTAGTAAGCCTTCCACAATATATCCACATCTATGAAATATGAATCATAATTTTAGGATGAATACTCACATTTAAAAGGCGTCCCAGAAGTAACAAACACAATGCTGTAGGGGAGATTAATAAATTCCCTGGCTACCATAACAGACTGCAACCATGTTTGGATGCCTGGCTGATTCCATGTTCTTGGTATCTGTAAAAGGAAAAATTACAAATGCAAACAGCGAACACTATAATGAAGGCTAAATATGAAATCTCCTAAAAAACGTAATCACACTAGCAAGATGTCAAATTTTATTTATTAAGGTGATTTGTTTTCAACTTACCCCAAAATGGGAGTACAACAAAAACAGTGCAGAAAAGGTAGCTCCAAGTAATGATAACTGATATGCTTTGTCTGAGATACTTTTTGGTATAAGGGGAAGGATCCCAAAAATGGACATAGCAAACACCTACCAATCAGAACCACATGAGAACAAGTAACAAAGCCAAAAATGTAGGATTTAAAAAGTTGTATATACTAAAAGTAGATGCAACCAATTTCTGCTTTTAATGCAAAAATGTGCAAGCTTATTTCTTGAATTTAAAGTAAAGAAATAGTCATGTGTCAAGTCCAATTTTTTGGCTTGTAACTTAAATAAGAAAAAGGAAGTTACAAGTAAAAGACTGGAAAAGAAAAAACGTCATCTTTTTCTTTTTGCATATTCACTGTAGAAGTCTCGATCCCATAAATAGACTTTACAAAGGCTATCATCAAAACAAGAAAATAAATTTACCTAGAGAAAATAAACAAATAAAATCAGGTCTAATTAACTTGTGTGTACAAAGTTAGTAATAACATAAAGGAAAATCAAAGGGGTACGGAAATAATGGAGAATATGGAAGTAACTAATATAAATAATTGATATTAAAATATCTTCTACCATTCCTTCTCAAAAGCTGGCATGAAGATATTTTTCATAGAAAGCTTGCCAACATTAAACTCATACTGTGTTTCAGGAGGCCCTTTGGTAAATAAGTTAGCAATTTGAATAGTGATTGGTAAGTAAATCATGTATATAACCCTATTATCAATTTTCTCCTTGATGAAATATTTATCCACTTCTATATGTTTTGTTCTGTCATATAAAACTAGATTATGGACTACAAAGATTACAGGTTCATGATCACAAAAGGCTTTGATTGGTGTTGATATCGGAATTTTCAGTTATTGTCGAAGCATTTTAATCCATGATATTTAGCAGAAACCACATGCAATAGACCGAAATTCAGCTTCTACACTACTCCTTTCAACAACACTTTGTTTATTTAATCTCTCCATGTAATTAAATTTTATCCTCTATAAATGTACAATACTCTGAAGTAGATCTCCTATCATTGATATCATCTACCAAAACTGCATTTGTATAAGTTTCCACTAGGAGTTGGCCTCTATTTTTAAATACTAATCCATTTCTTGCAGTTCATTGAGGTATTATAAAATTCTAAACTATGATGCACCGACACGCTTCTATTGATTTATTATTGCTTGACATTTTTACTATAATGTCACCTTAATTTTTATATATTATATTAAAAAATTATTATGCCGTGTCCACGCCGCACCCGTGTCCTATATTTTTAAAAATTGCCGTGTCCGTGTCGTGTCGTGTCTGTGTCGCCGTGTCCGTGTCGGTGCATCATAGATTCTAAATAATGATTGATAATGAGAGGATCTTAGTGAATGCATAAACTGACTAACACTAACAACAAATGATATCTCATGTCTTCGTATGAGTAAAACAAATTAATCTTCCAACTAATTTTTGATATTGTTTACGGTTTACTACCTTACTTTTACCAGCTGTTTTCAATTTAACATTTGGTTCGGTAGTAGTATTTGCAAATTTACACCCAATCATTCATATTTCTTTGAGAAAATAAAGGATATACTTGCATTGATTAATAAAAATCCCCTCAGATTTGATAAACTCCATAGGTCTTTGATCACAAATTCAATCTCAAGCTTCTTCATCAAGTTATTAATCACAATTTAATCATCTCTAATTATAATTATGTCATCTACATCAATTATTAGAACAGCAATTTTCCTTCAGAAGAATGTTTGTAGAATAAAGTGTGGTCTGCATGACTTTGCAAAAAATCGTGTCTTCTAACAACAGCTCCAAACCGCTCAAACCAGACCTTTGAAGGCTGTTTAAGTTTATACAAAGCTTTAATGTTTATATGTTTAATCATTTTATGCTGTTATTAAAATGGGGGTAAATTCTCTGTAGCCTGTTTTGGTGTTGTTGTGAAGTTGTGAATAGCTAAAATTTTGCCTGTTCTTCTTGGATGCTGCTATTTTCTTTGCCCGAATTCTGTTATGGGTCTTATCCTTATGGCTGTTGTAAATCTATTGGCGTCTCACCTATTGTTCAGTTGTTGTGGGCAATTGCCTTGTGGGTTGTTGGCTTGTTGCTGAATCTGAACTTCTAATGCTTAATAAATTCATCTATTTGATGAATTAAGGTAAAGGGTATAACAGCTATGAAAGCTCAAGCGATGATGAAAAAACCTTCTAAACTGAAAGCATAGTTGTCAATGGCGCAAAATAGCGCGCGTCATAAAGCATCCGCCGAACACATCCCGTAGTCCCGAAGTCGAAGTCACTGATCTGTCCCGAAGTTGAAGGTTTTCTGTTTTCTGTTTGCTGCATTCGCTGCTTCCACCGAATCGTCCCGCAGAGTTGTGCTTCCGCCAAATCCGCCGCTCCTTCGTCTATTTCAAAATGGCGAGCGCCGCGCCGTGCGCTATGCGCCATGGCTCCAAAGGGACCTTGCGCCATGATGCGCCATTCGCCATTAACAGGTATGACTGAAAGTGAGAGCCGTCGAGCATTGGGGGTAACTATTGCAACCAGGTGACATTTGTGTTAGCTTAGATCAAGAGAAGATACTTTATTATTTCACATATACTACATTAAGCTTAATGGATAATGCAAACTGCCACCTTGGATGGTAATAGAGAATTAGAAAAATCAAATATATAGTATTTACTCACTTCTCAATAGTTGCTAAATGTGTTGAAAGGTTTACCTGAGCTATTTGATAAAGCTTTCTAGTTAAATTATCTCATTATTTAGAATTTTATGATTTTTATTTTGTTTATGACTTTTAAGTTTTAAGTGTTTAACCATCTTTCATTTGTAGTTAATTCAAGTTGAAGTGTAAGAGGTTTAATGGTATCTTCAAGTTGAAGTGGAGGTGTAAATTGACTATTTGAGTTTATTTGTAAATTGCAAATGTAAATGTAATGTATTAAACAATTAAACCATTAATTATTATGTATTTTATTTTTGTAATCAATGTAATATTATAATTTGTAAACAATTTATATAGTAGTTAAAAGTTTTTTTTTTCATTTTTGTATACATTATGTCATTACCTTGCAAAATATCATGTATTAAGTGCCAATTAATTTTCCAAAAATCAAGTCTCCTTCATGTATCTAATAGATTACGATTCGGGTCGTGTTGACCCGAACCCAAACCAGGTCGGGTTAGAAAAACTAACCTGAAAACTAAATAGGGTCGGATTCGGGTTGGGTTAAAATATGTTGGGTCCAAGATGGGTTCAACCCAAGCACAACCCGTCGACACGAATTAATACCCCTAAGTGGATGAGTGGCTTACTCTTATAGACAGGATACGAAATGAGCATATTCGTGAAAATGTTGGAGTAGCTCTAGTGGAAGATAAAATTAGAGAGAGTTGCCTTATATGATTTGGTCACATAAAATGGTGGTCTTCCGATGACCCGGTTAGGAGATTAGATGTATTTTAGCTTATGTTAAGAAATATAGAGGTAGACCTAAAAATACTTGAAAAATATTAGAAATGATCTTTCTTTATTAGATTTAAATAAGAATTTGACTCTTAACATGACACAATTGAGAAAAATGATTCACGTAGCCGACCCCACGTAATGGGATAAAGGCTTAATGTTATTATTGTTGTTGTTTCATGAACATACCTTCAATGATAAGAAGTAATCTTCCTCGTTTTTGAGAGACGGCATTTTTTATTATCCTTGCTGCTCAAGCTAACTTTAGACTTCATTTGGGATGGCTTTTTTGTTGCTTCTTAAATTAGATTTTTTATAAAAAATTATTTTTTTTGTTCTAAAAAGCTACTTTAAGAAACAGTAATAAAGTCATCCCAAACGAAGCCTTAGTCAGATTACGACTGCACTCTATCCTTAGCTTAGTTTAGTCTTGATGTTTCTGAATAATAGAAGCAATACTCCATCTACTGCTTTGGTTTGATTGCTGTTTTCTGTTGGTGCCTAATTCATAATTATTATCAACCTCTGTTCTTATTTTTTATAAATGGAATTCCAGCGAATCTTTTATTAAATGCACGTGGTACATTTGATATTTATGTTGCATAATACTAAGGAATATTTTGAAAAACTCTCATGTAATATTAATTCCTTCAGCACATAATTAATAATGATAATTGCATTAACAATTTTGCATATCATAAATTGCTTTCAATGATTATGAAGTATATGGTAAAAAAGTGTGTTGGTCATTAGATGTGCTCTTCACTTGAAGTATGCCCCATGTTTTAAAGTTTAAGGGAAAAAAAAACTTCGATCATTTCCTTTTTATGCACAACACATTGATTCCAATTATTCGCAATGAGATTTAAGTGGACTTCAGTGATGTAACTTCAGTGATTACATCCTGGACATTTCTATAGCTTAAACGTTATTTGGAGTTTAGATTTAAAAGAAGCCTGGACAACAGTGACTGCATCCAAATTATCATTTTCATGTAACTAACTGAGCATGAACAAATCAATACTGTTTAAGTTTAACTTTGCAATCTAAAGATATATGACAAACATGTTCAGAAGTTTGAGAAATGAAAAGAAAATAACACTTACCCTCCCGCAAATTGAGCAAAAACCAAAACAATAAAAATATTATTTGTAAAATCAATACGCAAAAAGGAAATTGGTCATTGTTAAAGGTTATATAAATGGGTAAATATTGCATTCAATGCATTAATAACATCGCACTTCCTTAAGGCTCATCGCTTCAAAAATTAATTCATGGTGAGAGCATTTAATTTCCAACAACACGACCAGAGTATGATACCAATTTTGCCATGGTTGGCCAGAAGTTAAATAAATCTAGCCTACCATTATTATTAAATGCCAATTTTTCTCTTATTTTTTCCCAGCTGGTTGGGATCGGAGTTTAAAGAAACAAAATCAATGAAAGTTGGAGAAACCATACACACATGAAACATGTATGTAATCATCATATCCTCACCACAATGGCCAACAATTTATGAAAGAAGATCATTAACAAAAATTTAAATAGTGTCACTCCATCCAGATCTTTAGTATTATGCAGGCTAGGAAGAGAACTGTATACTGTAATATCGTTATAGGATATGATAAAAGGCAGCTTATCACAAATTTGGGGCAGTTTGGCTAAAATGACTATGGCTATACCACATGTTCTCAATAGTAGTGAGAAAATTTTAAAGGTCAGTTGAGCATTTATGGTCAAAAACCTAAGATTAAGAGCTGGAAAGAAGGCCCCCACATGATAGTCACATTAGTAGAATTATTTTCATTCTTTATTATTAAATCTAAAATGATTGTGAAAATTCTTTCCAAAATTAACCTTTTTCTCTTAAGAAAATACTTGAGCATTGCCAAAAGTATAATGTGATTTTCTTCTTATTATTGCGAGTGAGATACTAGAGAGCCAATAGAATATAGTGATTTCAAGGAATGAAATACAGAAAGGATATCACAACATAGTGTATTACAAATAAAATATTTATTCTACTTACCCAGAATTTGAAAGCAAAATTAACAGTCCGTTCATCCATTTGAAAGAAAGATGAGGTCCTGCCTTGCGGTACATTTGTCCCAGAACTAGACCCTGCACCACATCATTCAGTTTAACTACAAGCAAAAACAAACAAATATGCATATAAATAACACATAAAAAAAGTGGCATACTCCAAATAAGGGATAGTAAGTAGAAAAGGAAGTTATCAATAAAATAAAACTTACCTGAGTTACGAGGTCTTTCATTTTCTGTGGCAGGAACTGATGAGGATCCCTGAAATGCTCCAGGTGCCTGGGAAGAGATAGACGAAGACATGGATTGAACCACAAAATCAGGATCCTGCAAGAAGACTTGAGAGTCAAAGCTTACAAAGGGTAAATCATTAATTCATTCTACCAAACAAAGGTTACAGTAACCTGCAAAACAAATATAATGAATTGACGAATTATATAGAACATATTAAACTTGACATGCGCAGATTAAGTTCAAGCCCTATAATTGATCAATTTTCGTTGAGAAAAGAATCAAAATGATCCCTTAACTCTTTGTGAGGGATCAAAATGATCCCAACTCTTTTGAGGGACCTATGATGCACCGACACTTCTTCTCAAAGAAGCGTGCAGTGTCCGACACCGTATCCGACATGACACTCGTCCGACACTCCTCCGACACGTGTCGGACACGCCAAAAATATGTCCGATTAAAAAATATTAAATACAAATTGGACACGCGTGTCTTAAATATTTTTATGAATTTTTTTAAATATAATTTCTTGTATTTGGTGGGATTTAAACTAAATTTCTTATTTTCTATCGAAATGGATTATTTTTCAATTGCTCATTATTATGGTGCTTGTATCATTTATAAGAGGGAACCATTTCTTTAAATGAGGCCAAAGGTATTGATGTTTGGCAAGATGTTAATATAAAGAATACCATCGACTTCGTCCACATTTCCAAATGTGTTTCTCCTATTTCACAAAAGTAGGTCTATAATACAATGAGTAAAAAGGTTGTTCTTTTGGCTTTTTAAGATAACCAACTCCAAAAAAAAAAATTTGTGGATGGGACACCTCCATGATGTTATAAGAGTCTAACTTGGTGATATTCCTGCTTCAAAATCTTCCCAGAATAATTATTCTTCATATCTTGTTTTGTTTAAAAATAGGATTGATTTTATTTTATTTATTTTACTTTTTTTTTTGCTTCCTTGTATGCAAGGTTTAAAATTGCGTAAATAAGCCTCGAGACGTTTTTCGTCCATGAGGCGATGCGTAAGCCTCGAGGCAGTGTGAGGCGTAAGCCTCATGTACGAAGAATTGCGTAAATGAAAATTTAAGTATTCTAGCATATAACTAATAGTAAGAGTCTATAATACAATAAAAACATCTAAAAAAGAAGTGAACTTAGTGGAAAACAAAAAATATATTTGCAATATATGCATCTCATAGCATAATTCAAACTACAAAACTACAAATTAAAGTCTATCAAAACTCCCAAAGTACAAATAAGAAAAAACATCTAAAATCCAATCATTTCCCATCACTATATGGGTCTTCAATAGAGGCATCTTCATCTCCAATTGTATCTATAAATGTCAAATCTTCATTATATTCAATGTTACCCACTTTTCTCTTAGGGTCCGTTTGACTTTTTCACTACTTTGTATTTCATATCCATGCCACTCGTTGTTTCACTATTGCTTATTTTGCTACCTTTTTTAAAATATTGGTGGTGGGAAGTAATTTCTTATAGTCATCTATAAAAAAAAGCCTTACGTTTGATTTTTTTTTCAAAAGAAAAAGTTATAATGCCCACATTAACTTGCAAAAAAAGTATTATCATCCTAATATATGTATTATGGAAAAATCAATCTACTCTATGAAGATATAATTGCAAATTCCTTTCGAGTTTTTTTTTTAAATTGCCCCCCCCCCTCTTCAATGCAAGCCCCCCCCCCCCCCCCTCTTCAATGCAAGCCCAAAACAATGGTTAGATTGCTTATATTGTGACTTTGATGTGAAATTGCATGCATCAATGTCATCTTAAATCTCACAATAACTGACGATTCATACAATGAGCAGTTTTTTAGGAGCTTGCAACCTTCTTCTTCACCTTGGTCTAACCCGCAAATTATATTTTTCTTCCAGTGATCTTATGGGCATGAGAATGAACATGTCATTACCTGTCTCCCCCTATTCGAGCCCTCAACACCAACATATACAGTATGTTTCATGAGGCGTACGCCTCACTAAAAATTGTGCAATTGCGCCTCTGAGATGCGCCTCAGGTTCCATGAGGCGTAAGCCTCACCAAGTCCCAAAATTGCTTAAGCAATGAGGCTCTTAGGGGGCAAATTGCGCAATTTTAAACAATGCTTGTATGACATGCTAGAATTTCTGCATATAAAGAGGCAAAGATTAAAAAAAGAATAAATAATTGAGCAAAAGAAATAATGAGAAAATATTAGTATATGCTTTGCTTCAACCTTCCCTCTCAGTTTTCCACCTATTTAGGTGCAAGGTTTTCTTTTGAATGGAGAATTTATGCAGATGAGTTCTCCATATAGGATTTCATTTTAATTTTGAAATACTTACCTTCTGCTAATGAAGCTCCTGCATATGTTGCTTAATTGGCTGCAGCTTTCACTATTGGGACTATTTTGGTCCCACAAGTTTTTTAAACACACCCCTTCACAAGGGGAATTTCAACTATATAGGACTCATAATAACAACATATGTAAAAGGTCAGTGCTAATGTATTTTTGTTATTTAGAATAGAATGCATTCATCGTCCCTTCTAATGATGACATTCCTACGAAGAACCATAAGTTAAAAAATAATTAATGTTCAAACCTTATATTCCGTTTTCAAACTAATACAAACATGTAAGATTTAAAATTGCGCAATTGGGTATTGAGATATTTCTTTTCATGAGACGAGACATAAGCCTTAAAATAAAATAAAAAATGCATAAAGTAAAAAATAAAACTTTAAAGTTATTTTTTATATAATACCTAAATAATATGTTAAAGAATGACATTAACTTTCTATTGAACTATGAGATAACAAATTGGTATACATATGAAATAATTGCGTGAAATAGAATTAAAATCTAAATATCAAAAGTGCAAAACAATATTAAATATAGGAATTGTATAAAAGTATCAAAAAACATCAAGTTCAACTCAAAATTTCTTCTTTCTCAGTTCCCTACTCATCCACATTTAATTACTAAAGAAAGCTAAAATAGTTGGCAACAATTCAGAAATCATCAACACTGTATCACTGAGAGATATTTATTTGAGTTGTCGCTATAACAAATTAGCTCTCCCCTGTCTTATCATATAGAGTCCAAATGCCTCTCAATCTACTTCTTCTTCATTTATTTCAATTATCTTCCACTTTCATAAATGTTTTTCATGTATATAAAGATGAGATTAATTATCCAAAATTTTTAGAGGTGGTGGTGGTATGTAGCTTTCAAGTGAACCCTGACGACGGCTACAACGGTGGTGATTGTGGTGAAAGCAACGGCTAGAGGTCGAGGCAATCAAGAGGAAGTTGTTGTGGCTTGGGGGTGCATGAAGACATGATTTGATCGGGGATTTAGTTTAGGATTTAGATAAGTTTTCATAAATTTATATATATAAATATGCTGAGGTGTAAGCCTCATGCCAACCAAGCAAGGCAAGCCTCAAAGCGGACCTCATCCAAGCTAAAGTGTAAGCCTAATAAAAAAGCTCGATGCATAAGCCTCATGGATTTTTTTCACTAGAATTGCGTTGAGGCAAGCTAATGCGAACATCTACTTGGAGCCTAGGATTTGACTATTAGATTCCAAAACTAAGTTCGAACTAGTCTTCAAATAAGGGTTCAAATAAGGTTCAAACCTTCTTTGTACTTTGTTTAAGCCTCGTTTAAAATGAGATCGAAACTAATGTTCGGCCATTTGGTTTGAACAAAGCATAAACAACTTCTGCACTTTATATTACAAGTTTGAATATGTTACAAACTGTTTGAACCTTACTCAAACTAAGTTGAAACTAGTGTTTGAACTTTAGCTTTAAAACAGAGATTCGAACATTGTTTTTCTCATTATCTTGTATAAGATTGATTCATTGGATTCCTTGTGTTATATATGTAGATATCCCAATAAATCATTCATGTGGAGAAATATTACATTGCTCACGTAACATACAAAAAAGAGAGTATGATAGAGAAAGTTATAACATTGTTTGAAAATAATCTTCCTCAAAAGGCAAAGCAATGCGCCAAATGCAGCTTATAAACACCAAGTGATATATTTATCATGATAAGTGTTAGTTTTAAACTTTTTCTTGATATTCATCCAAATATAATAAGCTCCAAGGTGCGCCTCTACAATATACTGAATAAAACATTGTCAATATTATTATGTCTATCAGAAACAACACTAGGTTTTATGTCAAAAATTTGTTGGCTCTCTTAATCTAACCATAAAATATATCAATGAATCATTATTGTTTGAGTCAACTAATCCAAATATCATTGACTAAATCTAAGCATTTAAGTCTTGGGCCACTATTATAAGCAAAATACCAGCACAACTTGTCTTAGGCCACAACGTGCTACTTTGAAGCCTCAAATACAAACACCAAAATCAAAGTAACCATACTTGAAATAACCCGAAGTGTCAAGTTGGATATCAACTATTATCACTAGATTTTTCCTATTTAACATGATCAAATATGATGAAAATTTTTTTAAAGGATGCTTTAGGAAACCTCCTACATTGGTGATAGCTTGCTCACAATACCATCATGCTTTCGTATAAGACAAATAAATTTATAATCCCTTTGCACATATAATGTTACCATTTTTGACTTCAAATTAAAATTAGATCCAACAAGCTTCGTGGTGATTAAGCGCCTAGCTTTACAATTCTCTTTGGATCTAACATCCAAAAATCAAGTGTGTTCAAATAAATGATTCCTAATCTCATACAATTTTGACCAGGCTAACTTTATAGTTTGCAAGCTTCATAAATATTTTTCAAATATACAACGGATAAGCAAAATGTCTTTCCCTGATTTTTCACCATGAATCAAAAGTTTTTTCTTCATTACATATAGAAATAACTTATTCTTCAAATTATTTTTGCTCTACAGAAATTTCTCAACTTCTATATGCATTGAGAAGAGACTCAAACAAGAAATCAATAGTCATTGGATTGTAAGTACTTTCAGGCACTAACCCTTGTAGGATAGAAATTATTCATGTATATTTCATATCACTAATTTTTGCTTTCAACCCAAGGAACACAAAGAACTAAAATATTTCACTTGTTACTAGTTTTAGATGGATCAAAATGTTGGGTTATAATCTTTATTAGATCCTTTAGTAATAAAGAATCTATAGAGAAACCATCATCTGCATCTTGTATGTACATAACATAAACTTCATCAACTCCTTAAATCAGCATTTGATCCATCAATAAGAAGCGTTGGACTGACTAACCATGCATGGTCCTCATTTGCTACCAATTGCTCTAGCCAGGAGGAATATTTTTGTCATGGTTATAATTTGAAGTTGAAATCTTTTTTGACATAGTTGATACAAAAAAGGGGAGATCGGTGTTGAATAAATTTAGATATTTTATTTTAAAAAAATACATGATCATATTATGTTACTATTTTTGTTGGATGAATTGCTATTATGAATTATGCTCATCCAAAATGATACAACACCTCCATCAGAACTATAAGATCTTTGAGGCTAATGCCTCTTGAGATCATCAATGTTTTGCTCCATTTACAACTAAAATTCCAACCAAATTGACTCTATTCTTTCCATCCATCTTCATAAAACATAAGATTATTAATGCTTAATTCACCTTCAAAATAAAAACTCTTAATATGAGCACAAAATATATTACAATTAGATTTTAACCAGGTTCAAACAAAAGTCAAACATACTTCAATATGTTGAATCTTATTTAAACAGAGATCGAACAATTTTCAATCAACGATCAAAAATGTTCAATCAATATTTGAACCATGTTTAAACCTAGTGAACCTTCGAACTGGGTTAAAAAAAGTTGCTTGGGCAACATAGATATTGTCTACACAAGGTTGGACCAAAAGTCAAACAATGTTTCAACATGATTCAAATAAGTTTCATACATGATTCAAACAAATTTTCAATAAGAGTCAAATATTTTTCAACTATTTATTGAATCTTATTTGAACTTGTTTCATCAATTCTCCATCTACTTTTGTATTTAGTCTCCATTAAAATGACATCAATTCCCTAGCTCAAATCCAATATAAATCATATGAATCATTACATAATCAGTTTGATCATATGGCTATAACATCATTTAAACATTAAAAAAATAACCCATGATTTAAGAAGGATTAAACTATTTTGTTTTATTCAACTTCACCATTACAATCTTCTTATCGTAGTAAGAAATTAGCAATGGGAATAACTAAAGGTGAATGAAGGAGTTAGGAATGATGTTGTTGAGTCTTTCCATAGGGACATAATATGACAAAGATCTAAGCATATAACGGATTATTTTCCGAAATGAAATTCAAGCCATATTTCTCCAAATAAAAACATAATGAGCAAATTTTTTCATATACCATTATCATAGATCATATGAAGTCAAATTTTTTTCTTACAAGCTTATTAGCCTTCAGTGGGCATGTCCCATATAATTGCTTAGTTTGTGCACTGACATGACTTCAAAACAGCCACAGCTAATCCCAAGGCTGGATGGAAAAGTTGAGGAGTGATGTTAGGTTGTAGCTAATCATAAAACCTATAATGAAATCTGCAAGACACAAAAGGAATGAATGGTGAAGGAGGATTCACAGTTCAGGCAAAAAGGTAGGGATAAGACTAGTAGTGATAATAATTTAGGGTTCTCTAACCTAATGCATTTTGTCAGTTTGCTGAAATCCCTGTTAACTCCAAAATAATCTAGGTTTTCAGCCATTCATGCACATAAAGGTATCAAACTAGTTGGCGGTTTTATATAATATTTAGCCCTTCTATATAACTTTAGGTATTAATATGGTAGTAACAAATGTGTTAAAATAGTAGTCACGCATTAGCAGCTATAAAGAAACATGCTAACATGGGGAACACAAGTAAAACACGGGATGTTAAAGGCAACGCCACCATAGAAGAAGCTGGGATTTTCCCTCTTCTTTCAAACATCGCGGCAGTTCAAGAAATGTCAAGAAGATTACAGAGAAGTTTGCAAAAAATGAAAAAGATTGCGGCTTTGTGAAAAAGCTTAGGGCTAGGCCATAGCAAAAGAAAAATAGATATATTCCAAGAGGTCCCATGAATTCGATGTCGATAATGCAGAATGGATGAGTGGCAAATCAATTGCGGTATTCATCGGATAAAAAAGAAAGATTACAATGTAACGCTGGTAGAACTTGCGCTTGTAGTGGTCGACGACGTCGGATCGGGAAGCCATGTGAGGAGGTATGAGAACGTTGGACCAGTATTCCGTCCACCGGGGATCGAGTTCATAGTCGTACGCCGCCGCGGCAATCCTTTTCATCTTCTGGGGGTCGATTTCATCACCCATCTCTCTCTCTCGCTCGCTCTCAGTATCTCCGGAGAATTTGTTATGGACGAGAAGTTATTAAACTTAAAGCACACTACCCTCCTTAACAACAAGCTTAAAGTCCACACCAAAAGCCTATCTTCCCTAAATAGTGAGCTTCCTTTTCATTTTCTATTATTATTATCATTATTTTTATCTTGTTTTGTCATTTACTGTTGTCTATTATTTACATCAACAATTAGTATTAGCATTAATGTCGTCATTAGCATTAGTATTATTTGTGTAAATACCAATACTGATGTTGATGTTGTTCTTTGAACATTAATATTTGTACAAGCATTAATATTATTATTATTATTAATGTTGATTATTTATTATATATTTAAATATTTTATATTAATAAATATTTAGTAAATATGTATTAAATATTTAATAAATACTTAGTAAATATTCATTGGATATGCAATGTTTGGACATAACTCTACGTCCGGACTCCCCACATAATAATCCGGATGTAGCTCTGCGTCCAGATTCCAATGAAATTGTTACACATGGATATTTTGTATTTTATTTTTTTCTTGCCAGCCCAACTTGCCCGGCCCAGAGATTTCTCGTGCAAACATAGGACTTTGAATTCATAATGAGTTTGACTGCAATAATCAGGATGAATTCAAAGTTCTAAAATTTGAACTCATTAGGGAACGATATGTTCGTCAGCCAAGGCGATATGTTGTTCATAACGAGGCGTTCGATTTCAAAACTAAAATTTTAGAAATTAAATTTTCCAAAGAAAATTAATATTTTTCAAAATCACACCTTTTTTAAATCAAACAAGAACTTTCATTAATGGGATCATAGACACGGTACACCACCATGTTCCTAAAAAAGGTAGAAGATGAACTACTCATTCTTCAAATTTATGTTAATGATATTCTGTTTGGATCTTCTAATAAAAATTGATGTGATGAATTTTCAAAAATAATAAGGAGTTTGAAATGAGTATGATGGGAGAACTGGCCTACTTTCTTGGATTTAGTATAAGGCAGAAGGATGATGAAATTTTTTTTAGTCGATCAAAATATATTATAGTCATCCTTAATGTTGAAACAGAGAAGAACGCAAGAAGAGCAAAAGAGAAATATTTTCATTATCTTGAGCAGATAGGAAACACGCCTATTTATAGACCCTAGGATATCACTAAGTACAGAGATTAAGATAACAACAGAGATCCACGTCATTACAAATATTTAATACACAGCTGTATTTATTTTACTGTACTAATACACCCCCGCAAGCTGATGGGTCCTTTGTAACCGTCAGTTTGAGTCTTAATTTGAGAAAGCGAGGAGTAGACATTGCTTTGGTAAGAATGTCTGCCGTCTGATCAATAGTACTGATGGGTAGTAGACGGATGCTGTGTTTTTGAAGATGATCTCTGACAAACTTTTGATCTATCTCTATATGTTTGGTGCGAGCATGGAATACAGGGTTATTGGCAAGAGCAATTGCCGATGTGTTATCACAGAACATGTCCGCAGGATGATCTTGAGGAATCCCGAAATCAAGAAGTAGCCGCCTGAGCCATATGAGATCCGATGTCAACGCCGCTAGTGCTCTGTATTCCGATTCAGTTGATGATCGAGCCACTGTCTTTTGCTTCTTTACAGTCCAGGAAATAATTGTATCTCCTAAAAACGAACAATACCCCGAAGTGGATTTTCGTGAAATGGGGTCGCCGGCCCAATCAGCATCTGAAAAGGATTTTAGAAGAAGATTAGTTCTAGTGATAGGTATACCATAATCAAGCGTACCTTTAATGTATCGGAGAAGTCTTTTGAGCAGGAATATGTGTTGTTGTTGAGGATCGTGCATATGTTGTGATAGCTGATTCACACTGTATGCGATATCTGGGCGAGTAAGCGTCAGGTATTGGAGGGAGCCCGTGATTCGTCTGTATAGGTTAGAGTCTGAAAGAATTGGATCCTGCGAAAAAACAGAAGGCAATTTCGTGCAAGTAGGATTTGCTAGAGGTTTACAGTTCTCTAGCTCAGCTTGCTGTAATATAGATGTAGCATATTGTTTTTGAGTTAGGAAATACTTATCAGTGTATTTGTCTATCTTAATACCGAGGAATTCATGGACTGAACCAAGATGTTTCATTGAAAAGCGTTCGTTCAGCTTTAGAATAACCGAAGAAATAGAGTCTGGATTGTCACCTGTTATAAGAATGTCATCCACGTACAGGAGAAGAAAAATGCGGCTGTTCGCAGATTTAAGCGTAAGCATTGAAGGATCTGCTGCACTGTGTTGAAATTCGATTGAGACCAGATGTTCAGTAAATGTGTTGTACCATTGTCGTGGTGCCTGTTTTAAGCCGTATATAGCTTTGTGGAGTTGACACACATAGTTTGGATGAAGCGTATCTTCAAAACCTTTCGGCTGAGCCATGAAGACCTTCTCGGCTAACGTTCCATGTAGGAACGCATTCGCCACGTCAAGCTGTTGTATTTCCCAGTTGTTGTAAAGTGCGATAGTAAGCAGAACTCGTATAGTAGGAAGCTTGGCAACTGGGCTGAAAGTTTCGTTGTAGTCTAAACCGAATTCCTGATGATTTCCTTGAGCTACAAGCCTTGCTTTGTATTTCGCTATGGAGCCGTCCGAGTGAGTTTTGAGGCGGTATGTCCACTTGCAACCGAGAATGGACGAACCAGTGGGAGGTGGAACTAAACTCCACGTGCCTTGTTGTTGAAGAGCAAGAAACTCAGATGCCATTGCTTGTCTCCATTCGGGAATTTTTACAGCTGTAGTGAACGTAGTGGGGGTAGAAGGATGTGGAGAAGTGGTTTGGGAATGTAACAGATTAAGGCGGTTAACTGGTTTAAGAGAACCAGTCTTAGTCCTGGTTAGCATGGGATGAGTGGGAAGTCTTAAGGAAGTGTTAGGATAATCGGTGCTAGGCATTTCCGTGGTCTGAGTGGAGGAGGAGGGAATAGGGGGAGATATGCTGGACGGTGGATTATAGAGAACGGGATTCGGTGTGGCGGTAGCATTATGAATAGGCATAAGAAGAGAAGGTGGAATAGCAGGGGAAGCAGGTGGCAGGGAAGTGTAGTTGGACTTAAACGGAAAATGGAATTCATCAAACGTGCAGTGTCTGGATAAAACGATTTTGTTGGTAGCCAAGTCCAAACATCTGTAGCCTTTATACTGATCCGAATAACCGATGAATACACATAGCTTAGTGTTAGACTGAAGTTTGTGATGTGAGTGTGGAGGTAGCAGCGGAAAGCATGCGCAGCCGAAGGTACGAAGATGCTCAATTGTGGGTGCAGTTTTGTAGAGGAGTTGAAAAGGTGATCTGTTGGTGTTAGGAGTTGGCATCCGATTAATGAGGTATACAGAGGTGAGTGCAGCGTCTGGCCAGTGAGTGTAAGGAACCGATGCAGTATGCAAGAGTGTTCTCGTAGTTTCAATAATGTGCCTGTGATTACGTTCTGCAACGCCGTTCTGTTCGGGTGTGTAGGGACAAGATACTTGATGAAGAATGCCGTGCCTGAGAAGAAAGTTTTTGAAATTGCTGTTAATAAACTCTGTACCACCATCCGTTCTTAAGGTTCTAATAGAAAGAGAAATCGACTTTTCGATATGATTCTTGAAATTAACAAAAATATCAAAAACTTCATGTTTGTTACGCATGGGAAAAATCCACGAAAAACGAGAGAAGTCGTCTACAAATAACACGTAGTATCTATATCCTTGAACAGAAGAAACAGGTGCAGGTCCCCATACATCGGAGTGGATAAGGGACAGAGGAGTATTATTGCGGTTTACAGAAGTTTCAAACGGTAGTTTATGTCCTTTTGATTCTTTGCAAGAAATACAAGAATTAGAGTCTAGTTTAAGATGAAGATGCGGAAAACAATTTGCTAAAGTAGAAAAAATTCTGTTATTGGGATGTCCAAGCCGGTAGTGCCAAGGAGGATTCTTGTTCGTGGAAGCCGAGAATGCCGAAGCCTGCTGAGAAGAAGACTTGAACCGAATTGGATATAGGCCATTGTCACATGGTCCTTGAAACAGCACTTGATGATTCTTCATGTCCTTAAACACAAAACCATGAGGATTAAAAGTGATAGATATGTCATTTTCTTTAGTCAGTTGAGAAATTGACAGTAAATTAAAATGTAGAGAGGGAGTGTGAAGAATATGCATCAGTTTCAACTTACGAGAGGGAGTCAGTAAGATGCCAGTACCAGAATTGGCAATGCTTACCGACCTCCCGTCACCAACAGTGATCGCATCCGTGCCATTGTAAGGGGTTGAAATAGACATGTTGTCGAGGGAATTCGTTAGATGAGATGTCGCCCCTGAAACAAGATACCAGTTGTTATAGGATGGTTCGCTGCTTGCAGCCAATGCTGTGTTGGTTGGGGGCTGAGATGGATTGCTGTAGTTGGGATCCATTCTGTGCCAGCATCGCGATGCAGCGTGTCCTCTTTTGGAGCAGATTTGACAAACCACTGGTGACTGAGTAGTATTTTTGTTGTTGCTTTGAGGTGTCTGAGAGGTGCGTCCACGACCGCGGCGACCACGACCACGATTCGTGAATAATGCCGTGGTGGGATCAGGAACAGAGTTTGTGCGAGCAAGATCCGATGCGATATTGATTTCTTCACTAAGAAGAAGAGCGTAGAGCTGATCAAGTGTTATCGGATTGAGCATAGTACGAATGGCCGTTTTAAAGGATTGGTAAGATTGCGGTAAACCATTAAGAATGTACAGTATTACATCCTCAGTATCAACCGTAGCTCCAGAGGATGATATTTGATCAACTAGAATCTTGATTTCAGACAGATATTGAGTGATGGTCTGGTTTTTAAGAGAAATGTTATGCAGAGAATTTTTCAATTGAATCACCCTGGATCTGTTGGAAGATTGAAATCTGATTTCTAACGTGGACCAGATTTGAGCGGTGGAATTAAGGTGAACAACGTAAGGAAGTATTGGGGCCGAAATGGTTGAGCATAGAGCGGCGGATAGGTTTTGATCGATAAGAATTTCTTGATTAGTCAAGAGAGGAGACGACGAAGCGTCGTCGGATTGAGAGTTTCCGAGAGGGCGCGAAAAAGAAAGATCGAGATACTTATCGAAACGATTAGCAGTAAAGATTTTGAGAATCTGTGCGCGCCAAGTAGGATAGTTGTCGACTGCAAGAGGGCTAGGAACCATCGTCTTCAAATTTGAGACAAAGAACTTTAGGGCAGGGGAAATTATCAAGTCATCAGAATCTTCAACATCATTTCTGTCGCCGTGGTTGAGCACCGCCGAGGTCGACATGTCTGCAAGAACAGCTATCGCCGATCTTCAAGAAAGATAAGCCTAGCGCTCTGATACCATGTTGAAACAGAGAAGAACGCAAGAAGAGCAAAAGAGAAATATTTTCATTATCTTGAGCAGATAGGAAACACGCCTATTTATAGACCCTAGGATATCACTAAGTACAGAGATTAAGATAACAATAGAGATCCACGTCATTACAAATATTTAATACACAGCTGTATTTATTTTACTGTACTAATACTTAAGAAATATGAAATGGATAAGACCAAGACAATAAACACTCCCATGAGTTCTACTATTCAATTAGATAAGGACTCAAATAAAAAATCAGTTGATCAGAAGAAATACAGATGAATAATCAGATCACTTCTTTACCTAACTACTAGCAAACCTGATATTATATTTAGTATTTATCTATATACTAGATTTCAAGCTGATCCAAAAGAGTTCCACTTGACTATTATTAAGAGAACCCTTATATATATCTTAGGAATCCAAAACTTAGGAATCTGATATCCTAGACATAACACTTCCTTTGAAATTATAGGATATTCTAATTCAGATTTTGTAGGATATAGAGTTGAGAGGAAAAGCACTTCTAGAATATGTTAATTCATAGGATAGTCCTTAGTCTCTTAATTAAGTAAAAATTAAAAATTAGTTGCCCTGTCCACTACTGAAGCTAAATATATAGCCTTATTAAGTTGTGTGGCCCAAGTCTTTTTGTTAAAATAACAAATATTGGATTTAGGATTACCGGTAGGCACCATTCCAATCTTATGTAATAACATTAGTGTCACCTACATTTCAAAGAATTCATCCAACACTCCTGGACAAAACATATAAACATAAGGCACAATGTCATTAGGGATCATGTTACTAAAAAAGATAGAGCTACACCATGTAGCAACTGAAAATCAACTTATTTATATCTTTACAAAATCACTGGACTTTGAAACCTTTAGCACCTTAAAAACTAGATTATGTGTGATAGATATCATACTTGAATTCATACTTTATATTTCTATTTTTTTCTTATTTTATTTGTATGTTTGTTTCTATTTATGTGTTTTTATTTAATATTATTTTCCTTCAGTGTTTTAAGGATCTGATCACTACGCACTTATGCTGCTAAATTTGTTTTTTTTTAATGGCATTTTTTCCTTATTTTAATTTAGAAGCATGTAAGCAGTGGTTGACTCCTCTAAAAAAGTTAAAGGAATAAAAATTGATGATTATTTCTTTTTTTCTAACTCCTTTAGTGATTTATTTTTCTTTTGAATCAAAATATATTTCAAATTAAAAGTTAAAACTTTAAAATGAAGATCTATTTTATCTTCATACAGTAATCTATCTCATATGAATAATATTACAAGCTATTGAATCTCTTTCAAGTTTTCTTAATCAATTTGTTTGCATTACATTCTCTAAGCTTTTCAATGTTTGTTCACATTATGCAGTATGATTCACATTTTACTGTACGATTTTAACAAAACATCATTCCTCTTATCACAACACATCCAACAGTTGATATCAATCAATTATTGGTGATCACCCAGTACGATTTATACTTTGTATTGTACGATCCATGTGGCAGGAGCCGTTGGACGATGTGAATGTAGTCAGTACAATCTTTTTTAACAAATTGTCTTGTACAATCCACGTGTTCATACTGTCCGATCTAGCCAGTCAAAGATTGTACAAGTTGACTCCTTGGGATGATCATCCTATGTCTAATCGTCCAGTACAATGTCTAATGTACTATATGATAAGACAATCATTTTGATTGATCTTCTGGGCAAATTAATTGCACTACATCGTCCTGTATGATATCACAATCGTATGGTATGATATAGCCAATTCTATATAAATAGCCAAAACTCATGCTTTCTTCTTCACTCAAAACATTCCATCTCTCCTCCTCTATTAATTGAGCACAAATCCTTGGAAATGGCTCGCAGTAAACAGTCCCAAGAACTTGCAGGTAGCTCTTCCAAGCACACTATCGATCCTCAGTTCACTGAGGAAGCAGATGAAGCGGCCTATAACCATTATAAAACTACTGGCCCCTCCAAGATTGTCAACCAATATATTATGAATTTCCAAGTACTCGATTTGTTTGCTTAAACAATTCTTGGTTTCCTTCTCACGCTAGCCTTTCCATTCAACTTTGAACTCTTGTTTGAATTCTTTGTAAACCTTTGTATTAATAATACATTTACTGCCTTACAATCATATGTTAGTCGAAGACTTGCATAAATAACTTACCAAGATTTTCATGAATTCCTTCACCTTTCTACCACTAGAGACAAAATCCACATCTTGACTTTAGATCTTAATTATAATTAGGCTCCTGCTAACACCATTCTTAGGGAAACAAATGTTAACTACCATATAGCCAAAGTCAGCACCTTAGTCAAGGATGCCCGAACCATCCAACACATCCTTTATAACTCAATTATTCATAAAGTTTGGGATCATATTCACATTATACATATTCTTTCACTTGTTACATACTACATTATAACTAACATTGACTTTAATGTTGTTGATATTATCATTTGCTATATTGAACATCTAACATGTATTAGAGATCTTAGACACAAAAGAAAGTCTAATATAGCCTTAGGACATCTCATTGCCTTTTTTCTATAGTCAAAATAAAATTTTCAATTTTCAGCTCCACCTTATCACCTCCCTACATTCTATTCCAATAACTCCTTTCACATCATTTAAAGTACTCGTCGTCATAATGTGCGCAAAGAGCCTATGGAAGAGAAGGAAGGACCTATTCATGCACCTGTCCCTATATATCCGCCAACAGTCTAAAATTAATCAACTAGTTTAGAGATTTGATTAGTTGGAGGCCCATTTTGACTAATACATAGCCGAGTAGCAATAGTAGCATGACTGATACTTAGCTCGCTTTGACGCCTACGTAGCACAATAGCAGCATGACAAGGATATGGCCTGATTTGTAGATCAATTCGCAGAGCTTCACCACTACTTTCAGCAACCACCTCCTCCTCCTCTTGATCAGGATCCCTCTAGGTTCTGGTTTATTTTGTTTTTATTTTATTTTATTTTATTTTTGTGATGCATTTACTTTATTCTATTTAGTATTTTTTTTCTCTTTTTTGTGATGTTAAAAGGGGGAGTAGTGTATTGTTTGTATCATATATTTTAGTGAAACTAGTTTTCTATTTAACAGTCTTCTATTTTTAATTATGTCACATATTTCCTTAAATTTCTTTTTTAACTTTCCCTACTTTCAAAATTTCACATTATGAGGGGGAGTTTTATAGAATGTCATAAGCCTTCAATATTTTTAAACAACAATTTTTGTCATCATAAAAAAGGAAGAGATTGTTATAAATCTTGGCCAAAGTATTGTGATTATTTATGATAACAAATATTATTTTTTCTTTATAATAATTATTATTGCATATCTGTTTTGTTGTCCTGCTCACTAATATTTTAGCTCCACAAGTCCACTGGTTACATCAATTATCTCAAGATCGGGTAGAGTAAGGTTGAGTATGTTTATAATTTTAATTTCAATATACTTTTATCTTTTTTGAGTAAAATAATATATATGATGGACACTAGGCTGAGTAACATTACACACACACACACACACACACACTTAAGGGAGTGAGTTGGTGAGTTAGAAAAATTTCTTATTTTTAAGCTAATTGTACAATATGATGTATATCATATTGGATGATGATCAGTTAAAATAAAAGATCCTAATTAGGGAACCTCTGTTAATTAAAAGTGATTAAACTAATCATACTGTACGATTTCTATCATATTAGATGATCAATTATGATTATGAAAAATAATCGCCAAATTACAATTTAGATAATATTTAATATTTAAATTTTGTTATAATTGTACATGACGATATGAATCATTCTGGATGATTTATGATAATCTTGCCTAAATTGATCATGTGATTAGTGGATTTATTATGGTAAAATTTCTTGATTAAATTGTACAGGATGATCGGTGATGATCATACTCGATGACCCGAGAGTTATATGGGATGATACTTGATCATCGTGCATCATCCAAGATGAGAAACCATGATTTTTCTTCAAATCATATAGGGAGATTGTACAGGACGACCCGAGAGATGTATGAGACGATATTTAAATCATCGCATATCATACTACATGATCAGAATAATATCCTGAACTAATTGTACAATACGATCGTAAAATCGTACGTGATGATCAACACAAATAATTGAACTAATTGTAAAGGACAATGTGGGTCGTACTGTCTGAAAGGGTTATTTTTTACTTATCGTACAGGATGATCTAAGGATCATACTGGACAATTTTTTATAGCAAATTAAAAATCAAGGCTTCTTTTGGAGGCTCTCTATTAAAGCTCTTATATCTATCTTTTGAGACATCTTTTGCTATTGTCTTGTTTTGAGAGGGAGCTTAGAGGAAGAAAAGCAGAGATTTGGGAGAAGAAAGCGAGAGATTCTTGTGAGGGGGGGTTGTGAGGAATTCACAAAGGTTGCTCCAAGCAAGATTTCCATTATCTTCTTCAAGCTATTTTCCTGCTTACTTGGTGGCTCTAGATAGACATTCTTTAGCATCAGATTCAGGTTCATTGCCTACTCCAAGAGGGAGTAAAAGGATTCAGGTTTTCTACCTACTACATGAGAGAGTAAAAGGATTCAGGTTCTTTGCCTACTCTAAGAGGGAGTAAAAAGATTCAAGGTACTCTACCTCACCGGGTCAGTGGAAGATATTTTTCTAAGGGCTTCTCCGCCTAGCTATGGGGGCTAAAGGAGAGGTACTAAAATATTTTGTGTAATACTAAAAGGAGGCCTCCGTGGAGTGGACGTAGTTCAGATTTGACTGAACCACTATAATATTCAGTGTGTTCATTTTTTTATTTATCCGTATTTTAATTTATGCACTCATTTGTGATTTTAGTGTGGTTGAAATTTTTTATTATTATGAACTTAATTTGCTTCCGCATTGTAGGATAATCTTGCTTGTTTTAAAATATTTAAAAAGATAAAAAGAGTTTTCTTTTTTGCTTTAAGTAATTTTTAAAATTATCAATTCTCTCTCTCTCTCTCTCTCTCTCTCTCTCCCCTTCTTGGTTAGCATCGAACTTGTTCTTAAAGGTTTAACAACCTTCACGAACATTCACAAATCCGCTCACCTTTCTCACTTACATAAGCTTATATAAATATTAGTGCCTTTTGAGTTGTGTTTCTATATATTTTAAGTTTTACTTTCTTGTATGTCATCATTAATTATAGTGATGCTTCTACACTATATTGTTTGGCACCATTATATTAATTTGGGGCATTGCAGTGAGATTCTAACGATCAATATACATAAGACTTCATATCAAGAAACTTGATAGTTTCAAATTTTAGAGAAAACAAGATTCTTGAAACAACTTAGGCCTTATTTGAGATAGTTTTCTTCTTGCTTTTTAAAGCAACTTTTTGGTAAAAAAATTTCTAGTTCAAAAAATTTTTATACTAAAAAAGTACTTTATAAAACAATAAGAAAGCAGTCCCTAACCAAACCTTAGGCTTCATTTAGGATGCTTTTTTGTTTTTTTATTGCTTCTTGAAGTAGCAAAAAAGCCGTCCCAGATGTAGCCTTAATTAGAGATAGTAGTAGCATTTGTGTACACAACCAAGGAGTGGTCGGGTTCATTTTGGAGAATAACTTCTTGAGAAACAACAATAACATCAAGCCTTCATCCCACTACGTGGGGTTGGCTACATGAATCCTTTAACTCCATTGGGTCCTATTAAAGGTCAAATTCTCGTTTAAATTTAATAAAGAAAGGTCATTCCTAATATTTTCTAACCAAGTCTTTTTAGGTCTGCCTCTACCCTTCTTAACATAAGTCAAATCTAATACCTCTACTCTTCTAACCGGGTCATTGGAAGGTCGCCGTTTTATGTGACCAAACCATCTAAGACAACTCTCTCTAATCTTATCTTCTACTGGAGCTACTCCAACCTTTTTCACGTATATGCTAATTTCGTATCCTATCTCTAAGGGTAAAGCCACTCATCCACCTGAGCATCCTCATATCTGCCACACTTAACTTAATATGATGCTTCTCTTTTAATAACTTCTTGAGAAAGCAAAAAAAAAAAAATTTACTTATTGGTTGCCTGTATAGTTATAGAACTATAATAGAATTGAGATGATGGACTTCAAGAGATTATCATATTGATCATAGTTAGGGGCGTAAGTAAGCCGAGCCGCCTCGCGAGCCGAGCTTATCAAGCCACGAGCTCGTGCTCGAGCTCAAACTCAAGCATGTTTATTAAACAAGCTCGAGTTCGAGCTTGACAAGGCTCGGCTCGCAAGCTCACGAGCCAGCTCGAAATTATTAAATTTAAATATTTTAAAAAAATTAATAATAATCCCTCCTACTGCAATTTCAAATCCCGCTTATATTTTAGATTTTTGAATCCTGCATCATTCTCAAATCTAAAATGCCTCTCTCTCTCTCTCTCTCTCTCTCTCTCTCTCTCTTCTCTGACAGGCTAAGGCTACTAACTACTAAACAATAAATGCTAATAGCCTAATACAATCATTCTCTCTGAGGCAAACCCAAAAAATAATTGCCTCTCTCTCTCTCTCTATCTATCTAAGGCTATAGACTACTAAATAATAAATTTTGACTGCCTAATATACCCATTCTCTTTCTCCCTCTCTTCCTCCCGCTGCAGTTGCAAAAGACTGCAAATAAATTTTTTTGAGTACCACGCACGTTGTAAGGCGAACCGAGTCCTGTTGGAGGTTCGACGAGCGGCTCGAATTCGTTTACTGTGGAACAAGTCGAGTTTGAGCTCGATTTTTTACAATTGAGCTCGACTCGAACAGTCCCTAAGTCGAACTCGACTCGACTCGACTCGTTTGCACCCTTAATCATAGTTATGTAGCACAATATATATATCTGTGTTGCGTTTCATTGTTAGAGAATTTAATGCAGGGAGAAGAACACTTAAGAGGTAAACAAATTTTATGGCATCTGCACTTTTGGTATTAATAGATCCATCTTTCTGTGTAATATATGTGCATTGGAGTTCTCATATAAGTGATCTAATATTATGTGATGTTAAGCCATTAAGGCCTCTCAAAACTTAAAATGTGTAGCTGTATTAACAAATTCATCTATGTGCATAATATATATGCTTTAAAGGTTTCTTCCAAGTGTTTAAAGATTGTCTAATATTAAGCCTTTCATGTCTTAAGAGCTTATAATGCTTAATCTAGAGAGGGCTTATAAGGGAGACCCAATTTGTAAAATATAACTCAAATTGTTTGAAAATTTCCAAAATCTTTTTTTATATGTTTAAATTAAGGTTTTATTTGGGACAATTTTTATTATTATTATTTTTAAAGCAATTTTTTAATACATAAAATTTTTTGAAATAAAAATTTTTATACTAAAAAAATAATTTAGAAAGCAATGAAAAAGTTGTCCCAAACGACACCTAAATCAGCAGCTTGAGGTTCCGTTTGAGGCAGCTTTCTTATTGCCATCTAAAACAATTTTTTAGTACGAAAATTTCTAGATCTACTTTAAGAAGATAATAAGAAATTTGTCCCAAAAAAAGATCCGAGTTCATTGCTACCACATCAATCCATGTGCCCTTTTTTTCTCCTCTAATTGCATGTAGAGGAGGCCATTAACTATATAAAGATGTATCTTTTCAAATGTTTTTCAAGACATGCTTTAATAAACTTATATGGCATACCCTCTCAACTTATGCTTTCATGCAATTCGACAAACAGTTGGTGACCTCTCACCTTCAGCACATACCATATCAGTTGCTAGAGTTTTTTGAGGATTATGGAAACTTCATTCATGAAGGGAAAAAGCTTGATGGACAAGTAATTGGTAATTGAGTGCATTCAGTGCATTTATATGTTTTTGTTTATGCTAACTCAACTAAGGTTAACAAAAATTAAATTAAGTACGAGCAGGGTCAAAAAATTGACATAGGTTTTATTTGGGACGGCTTCTTACTACTTTCTAAAATAATTTTTAAGTTCAAAAAATATTTGTACTAAAATTCTGCTTTAAAAAGCAGTAAGAAAGCAATCTCAAATGAATTACAAGCACACGAAGATACTTCTAACAATTAGAATTATAAAGTAATTCCTCTATCTATGTCTTGAATGTTCCTTTGAAACCATTTGTTACCATGTAATTAGGTTGGCTATATATGTTGAAGAAGTAGAAATATGCATAATATGTTGCAATTGATTTGGGTCAAAATCAACGAGCGAACTAACCAATCAAGTTTGACTTAGCTGAAAAAATTAAGTAGAAATATGCATAATATGTTGCAATTGATCAAGCTGATCTCAAATTGAGCCAAAGTTTGGTTTGAACTGATTTGGGTCAAAATCAACTAGCAAACTAACCAATCAAGTTTGACTTAGCTGAAAAGTTTAACAGGCCAACTTATCAAACATAACTTAGATCTGCTTACATAATACAAGAGAGTTTATCATAAATTTTAGGAGTGTCAAAAAATAATTCGGCCCATCAACCCGACTTGAAAAATCCGAACTCAAGCTGACCCGTTGAATAAATATGTCAGATTTGAGTCAAAAATTCTGACCCATTTATTAAACAGGTCAAATTCAAGTTGACCCGCCAACCCAATTTTAACCTGAAATGATCATTTTTATTTTTTTTTAAATTATTTGTTAGTATTATTGTCTTTTTTATTAATTAATCTAAAATCTATTATTAAAAAAAATTAAAATTAGTTATCCGATCAAGTTCAGGTCATTTAGGTTGTTAGCAGAACGAGTTCAAATTCACCAGATTCACATTTTTAACACATTTATTAAATGGGTCGAATTTGGGTTCATCGGATTCAGGTCGGATTAATTTCGGGTCAAAGCCAACATTATCTATTGACTCATTTTACCACCCCTAATACATCTGATAAGATTGAGTGCAACCCTTGACTAGAAACTTTCTTATTGCACATGAGAAGGAAGATTTATTGCTAAGCTTTCATAATAACAAGAGAGATCATCATAAATCTAAAACGATTGAGAGCAAACCTTAACGACTATAATTCCATGTTTCAATAACATTTACTAAATTTTCATTTGGAATATTATTTTTACTGTTTTTTACAAAAAATTATTACACAAATTTCTTAAAATCATAGAGAAAAGTTAATGACCAAAAGTTATTCGAAATCAAGCGCATGCCTCAAACTGCATTTCACAAAGCTTTTGCTATTTTACTTTTAAATAATTGGGATTTATTATCAGTTTGATGTTTTATAAAATAAATAATATATTAAATTTAGGGGTGTCAATTTTTTACACGACTCGAAACACGACCCTTTCCCAATCCGAAAAATTCTGTTTCGGGTCAACCCGAACCCGAAACGGGTCGGGTTCGGGTTCAACAAATCAACCAGTTGTCAAAATCGGGTCAGGTTCGGGTTGACCCAGCAACTCGAAATTGACTTGAAATTGACCCGAAAGTAACACGAAAAATCATATTTGACCAGAAAACCCGAGATTGACCCGTTTTGACTCGATTTTGACCCGATTTTAACCCGAAAATCGAATATTGACCCGATTTTTTACCCGAAACTTAACAATTTTAGGTCAACTTCGGGTCATTCATGTCGGGCCGGGTTCGGGTCCAGAAACCTGACCCGTTTTTAAAAAAGGTCGGGTTCAGGTTGACTCGAACAATGCCGGGTCAATTCCGGGTTCGACCCGAACCCAACCCGCTGACCCGAATTGACACCCCTAATTAAATTACATAATTTGCATTTTAGAAAAAATCATCTATCTTTGTACAAATATCAACGATTTATTTTCATATTCAGCATCACAAAATATTTTAGTGCAGTACTTTCCAATAATAAACTTTTTATACATTTATATATCTAACATTTCAACACTTTTACATAAACGTTATTACTTACACTAACTTATTTAAAGTACGCATATTTTGATATAATTTAGATGGTTAAATGATAAATAAATATAGAATTTTTAATATCAGATATGTAAATAGATAAAAAATCTGTGACATTTATGTAAATCACCCACTTTAAATAAAAGAAAAGGCTCAACTAATAAATATGAAAAAAGCCCCACAAGGATTGCTGGAGGCAGAGGTACAGTCCAATCTACTCAAACAAGTAGAAAATACTTCTGCTTAAACAAAAAAAAATTAAGTGAAAGAGGTAAAAATAATTTAGGCTTCATTTGGTACACATTTCTTATTATTTTTAAAGTATTTTTTTAATATTAAAATTTTTAATTTAAAAAATATTTAAATTAAAAAACTGTTTTAAAAAATAATAAAAAACTATTCCAAACGTCACCTTAGAATTCATTTGAAATGACTTTTTGCAGTTTTGCAAAACTATTTTTTAGCATAAAAATATCTTTAAAACAAGAAAAAAAAGTGCTCTAAAGCTATCCCAAACGAAGTCTTAGACTTCATTTGGGACGACTTTCTTATTACTTTTTAAAGCAGTTTTCTAGTATAAAAATTTTCATTTTTAAACAAAAAAATTATTTTCAGAAGCAATAAAAAAACCGTCCTAAACGAAACCTTAATCGTGATCTTAAAAAAGAACTGAAGAATGATTAAATCACCTCCATTTCTCTGAAGATAAACACAATCCCTTCCTATATCAAATCTATGGGAGCCATATAAAATGCGACACATAAGAAGAAAAGACAAACATTTTATTCAAAAAGGGACTATAAAAATGAATTTATTCATCAAAGAAAATTCCTAAATCACTCTCCCTGGATAAGTCAGTTAGCAATAATGACAACATGAACATCAATGAGAAAAAAACTTATAACTTTCATTGAGCTAATAAGACTTGCCTTCCTAACTTCCATGCTTCTACGGCTTTAGCAAACTACTATCTCATTGAAATAATAAATATAGTGATGATCAAACTGATAAAATTGTAGGTTTAACGTTAAAAGGGCTGCACCATTGAAGTTATTTTGAAGATTTCTGACCTCCAAGCAAGGGTTGCCACAGTTCTGATGGCTAAATAGCTTATAGCTCGGTACTCAATGAAGACACCATTTATTCGTATACTTAGAATTTCAGTGGAAGAAACTTTGACCTGAGTTCTGAATTGATATGACAAAATTACCTTAGTTCTTCTGATACTTCTATGAATCAAGTTCTCTTAGTCTCTTATTCCTTCTTGAAGTCACCTCAGAGGCCCAACTTCTCCCAACGTCTGTTTGGAATTTGCCTGAAATATAGTAGAGTAGGAGAAATATATCTTGTTCAAATTTTAGTAGTCTTTCAAAGCTGGTCATAAAAATTTAGGCTTTGTTTGGGACGGCTTTTTTATTGCTGCTTGAAGCGGTTTTCTAGTATGAAAATTTTAATTTTTGTACTAGAAAGCAGCTTTATGAAGCAGGAAGAAAGTCGTCCCAAACGAGCCTTAGTCTAGAATTGTACAGATACCATTCCCCAAACCCAGCCGGGATATTTTGCCACCTAGAAATATATATTTTCCGACTTACAGACCCACCTGCTGTGGAGATAAAGAATTCGTCCAAAACCTTTCCATGAGCTACAGGAAATATGGGATGGCAATGAATTAGTATCAGAAGTCAAAACGAGGGAAAAGCTAAAGCAAGCTACACAATACTTAGCCTTCGTTTGGGACGGCTTTTTTACTGCTTCTTAAAGCAGCTTTTTAATATAAAAAATAAATTTTTTTACTAAAAAGCTGCTTCATGAAACAGTAAATAAACCGTCCTAAGTGAAGTCTTACTTATAGCAGCTTCCTGGTACAAAGAAAAAATTTTTATACTAAAAAGTTACTTTAAGAAGCAGTAAGAAAGCCGTCCCAAACGAAACCTTAGTGATGCACTAACTGTTTTAAACATTACTGAGAAAATTGGATCGGACAATTCAACCAGTTCAGCAACTTGAAACATGATAAATTTGAATTACATTATAGTTTTGACTGCTTAAAACTAATATCAGACTGTTGAAATAGTAAACTGGCATGCTCATCCAACAGATCCAACCAATATTTTGACCCCTAACCAAATTGCAATAACTCCTGTAGCTCAGTCTAGTTATTCTCCCAACATCTCAAGTTCTGATTATCCCTCTTTCAATCGATCAATAAACTAGAATGTAAATGTCACGTTAATTATCTCTTTAAAGCATTAACTATCATCAATTCTTGTCCTTGGGGCTGAAGAAACAAGAGCTCAACTGGAGGAACTAGTCATTACCAGTGCTAATAAGTATAGACAAGATGGTATATTTACAAGTTCTGATTATAACATCGTGCATAATTTATTTGTTCCCTCACCATCCCATATCCCACGAGCCCTCTTCTTTTACAAAGTCCTCTAATCTCTCGTTCGAATGAAAAACTACATGGATTACAAAGATTTTACATACATCATTCCACAGACTGAATGAGTATAGCCCTTATGGCCACAACTATCTGCTTCTTGTTTTTCCATGAGACCAAATTGCTCCAAAAAACGATACAATATACTGAGATTGATTTATTGTCTTCTACTTAGCCAACATAATTAGCATCGAAGAAGAGGCTTCAACTTACAGGTGCCCCATTTTATTGTATGACAAATCCTTTCCAAGATATTTCCTGATCCGAATGCTTCTTTTTTTGGATTTTGCATGTATTAATTTAAAACTAATGACAAATGAGATATCTAGTCAACTTATGGTAAGATTAATTTTCAAACTAACCTTAACTAACAAGAGGTGGTCATTAAATTTCTGTCATTTCAAGCCTTTTGAGGGCCTATGAAAGTATTAACATTTTTGTTTTTTGCAATCTAAAAGAACATTTTTTTTCTAGAATATTAGTTTCATATTTCCTTCGAGAAAAGAAAATTTCTTATTTATTGTCATCGAATTCAATCCCTAGAAAACATTTTCGTCAACCAAATCTTTTATCATAAAACATTTTCGTGGGTGGTGTTTTATTTGAGTAACTCCTTTGTGGGAACTTATTGTGAGTGAAATGTCATTGAGCTTGTTAACTAAGATAACAAAACCAAATAAAATATGTCTAAGAAAGTTGGAGATCTACAAATACAACTTCAAAGTATGTCAAAGCTTAGTCTAGTTATGCATTGGTCATGTAGGGCTTCCTAATATGTAATGGGTTTAATCAAAGGATAAGAAAAAAGCAGAAAAACTAGTAGAAAGTCAACCGAAGATCACATAAGATATAATAATGTTGTAAATAATTGACCTTTTGTCTCTTTGTTAAGCAATGTATATATATAAGGATCAAAGAATTTATTAATAGGTGGGTCATCAATCGGTTCGAACAAAATTGGGGGAGGTGGTGTTGTAGCAGGAGGATGAGGTTGTCTGGTATACGCCTGTAGGGATAGAGAAGATGGAAGTGACCGAGGAAGAATAAGAACAAGGGAAGATGATGATCTGGCAGAGAATTGAGAGAAAAATAAGAAGACGTTTCATGGAATGTAACATCTAGTGATGATAAATAAAATAACAAGATGTTTTGTCGGCTAATAAGACAATTGGTAGCCTTATTTAGTACAAGAGTTTGCAACCAGGTTCAAAGAAACGAATAAACAAGGCAACAAAATCTTGGAAGTAATAAAGAAGGATGTTTTGTCGAAATAAATAATGAAGCAGCATCAATAATGACCATAGAGAAGAGATGATAAATAAAATAACAAGCAATTAAAATCTCATTCCCCAAGAACATCGAGGGTATTCATATGGAATATTAAGGTAAGGTTCTGGAAACATTAAGCAAATGACAAGACAATGCTTGCATTAGACAAATCATTTTGTTGAGATGTATATCGACAAGATATTTGATGAAGAATTTTATATTCAGTATAAAGAGTGAAATTGATTACGTATGAATTCAAAAAATATCATCAATATGAGGAGTTTTGATCAATGTAGATTAGTGAACTTTTATTTTTAGATAGAAGTTTTTGAATAAATGTAGAACTTATGATCTACATTTGAACAGATAAACTCATGTGATAGTTGAATGATCATTAACAAAGGTAATAAAATACTTAAACTCGAGATTGGTCAAAACAAAACTCAAACCCCATACCTTAGAATAACAAGTATAGACAAGATGGTACTAAGAGATATCGTTGAAATGAAAAAGATGCCAAATAATTTTTAGCAACTTCACAAGTATTACGTTAAATTTTTGAAGAGCGAATAAAATGTATTGCGTTAAGTGATGGTGGAAGAGAAAATAAAGAAGACTAGAGTATCAAGCAGTAAACTCCATTAGCTTAAACATCTCCACCATCTTTCCCATATCAAGATCCTGTGAACTACAATTTGGGGGCTAAAACATTTTAGAACAATTGTTATGTTTGGTAAGACAATGAATGGAGAGCAAATTGATAGGAAATTTAAGAATATATAAGACATCTAGAAGAGAGGTTTATGGACAAGTAAATTGATAGGAAATTGAAAAAAATATATGACATCTAGAAGAAAGATTTGTAGAAAAACAGTTTTTGCTAAAGAGGGTGGGTTAATAAAAGAAAATAGATGGCAATTAATTGTCATATGTGAGGAAACACCACAATATGATATGTAAGACATGTCCGAGAAAGCAACAACAAAAGAGCCAGAAGTAGTATCATGAGACACAGACAATACTGTCTGTGAATGCCAAACAAGATGATTATAATCCTCCTAAGAAATAGACCTAGAAGAGGTGGTGGGAGTAAGAGAGCCAATAGTGGTGAAAGATGATCCAGAGGCATGTTAAGTCAATAGAGGGATAACCAAATTTAGCCCAACAACTATCTGACAAATGATTAGCCTGATCATAATGAAAAGATTTTCCTCCACATCCTTGTTGATAATCACGACCACCATAATGTAATGTAGCTAGAACAGAATATACAAAGGCTACTAGGGAGTTGAACACTCAGTGACCATAGAAAATATGAGAGAATAGAGACAATGATGGAATCTTTCATCAACTGTAATTGCACATGAGACTGAAGTGAAGAGAGAATTGTGACAATGAGAAAATCCTCATTCTAATTTTATCAAAAGATTGGATTAGTTTGTTGTGGAAGGCTAATATTGAAGAAGCTCATCATCACATTTACCCCTCAAGGCACTATAATATTCGTATATTGAAAAATCCTTTTGTTGTACAGATAATATATCAGAGTTAAGATTATAAACCCTACATATATTGCTTTCCTAAAAGTAACTGGGACAGGAGTCATATTTCCTTATATGCTTCTTGAAACATTATAATAGTGGCAATTGAAGATTTGAGATTATTAAAGAGACTGGTCGGGAACAATAATTAAAGACTTGTCAATTAAAGAATTTGATGGTGTCATCGCAAGTAGAAGAAACATTCAAAATATTGAGTTTGTAACAAGAATTCGCAAGAAAATAAAAATATGCGAAGAAGGTTTGGATTTAGGAAGAGAATGCTTAGATGTTACGACACTGTAGAGAAGAGAAAGTCAAAGAGGTTAAGGATGACTTGAATCAAGCACAAAATGAGCCATGAAAAAGATTAATGTGG
>NW_021320019.1:3087300-3115083 GCF_001605985.2 Dendrobium catenatum | reverse complement strand
GCGGGGAAAGAAGATTGTGTTTGTAGATAAGATACTACCCAGAGATTTCACCTTTATTTTGTGAGGATTTTATAATTGAGTTCTGGTTTCCTATAGGCACAACCCCTATAGTTAATTACCCCTTCTGATAAAGACAGAGAGCTTTCGATTAAGGCTAGTCAAAGAGGTTAAGGATGGCTTGAAGGGGAGGCTACGGGATTTTTGAGCGGACTGCTTCCAATTGGTGTGAGAGACGAAAAACATCGGCAAGACTTCGTATTCTCTTGGTTTTAATGACAAAACGTTGCGTGAAGGCCAGCTGTAATGAGTTCGATTGACAGACGAAACGAGGTAACATTAACATGTATTAATTAGATTTGAGTGCTTTTCTCCATTTGGCACTTGTTTTTTTATTAAGATTTCTATAAGTCAATAGCTAAATTAGTGATATATCTTTTACTGCATTAATTTAACATGACAACTAATGTTTCTTATCCGCAGCAAGCCGCCAGAGCTAAGTCTTCCCAGTGGAGGAGTGCCAGAGCTGACCTGTAAGAGGGTTAAACACAAACAACCCAATGGAACAGTAGTAGCAGAAAAATAGTATTTCATATATGTATATATGTAGTTTTGTGTCTGTAGAGTATCCTTCTTCTCCTAGCTAACTTACTATTTAAAATCAGGAAAAGAAAATGTTGTAAAGTAATGTGCATAATAGAAAGGGAAAAGTACTGGAGTAGTGGAACATGCAACAGTCTAGGGCTCATGCGTATTAGGATAGTCCCCATCATGTCTCCCCTTCTTCAGAAGAGCTGGTCACCGACGAAGATACATGAGTGTTGGCATCATCGGGATGATGATATTGATGGATATCACTCACATTGAAGGTGGACGAAGTTTGAATATGGACCGGCAGATCTATAATGTAGGCATTATCATTTATTTTCCACAGGACGGGAAAGGGGCCAATCTTCCTAGGACTGAGTTTAGTATAGGTGTCGGGAGGAAAATGTTCTCTACAAACGCGGAGCATCACCAGATCTCCTTGGTTAAAAACTTTGCGTCGACGATGAAAATCTGTCGATTATTTATATTAAGTTGGATTCATCCAGCTTAGTATGGACCACTTCTAAGATATTTTGGAACTGTTGTGCTGATTGAGCGGCGGCGGTGCTTTGACATTTTGGTATAATGGCGACGTCAATCAAAAGATTGGGCATCTTAGTATAGACTATACTCAAAGGGCTGTGACCCGTGGATCTGTTGGGTATAGAATTGAAGGAGAACTCAGCTTGGCTCAACATTTCTTCCCATTTCTTAGGATGATCCTAGACTAGACATCGTAGTATATTATAGAGAGTACGATTAACAACTTCTATTTGGCCGTCGATTTGAGGATGGTACGCCGAGCTCAGCTTGAGATCAGTGTGGAGACGCTTCCATAGCTCGCGCTAGAAATGGTTGACAAACTTAACATCGCGATATGATGTAATACTTCGTGGAAGCCAATGTAAGCATATTATTTCTTTTAAAAATAGTCTAGCCACATGAATTGCATCAAATATCTTCTTACACGGAATAAAGTGTGCCATCTTTGAGAATCTATCGACAACCACCATAATGAAGTTGACTCCATTCTTTGTTTATGGGAGGCCGAAAACAAAGTCGATACTAAGGTCCTCCCAAATTGAATCAGGCGTTGGGAGTGGCAAGTATAAGCCGATATTCTGAGCAATCCCCTTGTAAGTTTGACACACTGAGCATTTCTCTATGAACCTGGACAAATCACGAGCTAACCGAGGCCAAAAGAAGCGAACCTGGAGCTGGGCAAGGGTTTTCTCTCAGCCCAAATAAGCTGCAAGGCTACCACAATACGTTTCTTTGATAAGATATTGGCACCAAGAGGAGCTCGATATACACAGACAATTGGCTTTAAATAAGAAGCCATGCCGGATACTGTAGTCACCACTGGATTGACCATTCATGAACTGTTCCTAGAATGGGGAAAAGTCAACATCAGTGGCGTAGAATTTTTTTATCTCTTGTAATTCGGTGATCTCTGTTTGGAGACGAACCAACATCGCAGATCGCCTGTTATGGGCGTTAGCCACTAAATTTAACTTTCTTGCTTTGTGCTGTAGCACAAAAGTGATTTTTTGAAGAAAGATGATCCAACGGGCATGCATCCGATTGATGGTTTTTTTATTGTTGAGATATTGAAGGGCTTGGTTGTCACTGCATAAGACGAAATCTTGATGGAGATAGTGTTCTTACTGTTTTAGAGCTCGGATAACATCATACAGTTCTTGCTCGTATGTCAACCACTTTTGCCACGCTATGCTTAGTTTTTCACTAAAGAACTCAACTGGCCTGGTTTCTTGTGACAGAACGCGCTAATGCCTATTGCGGAGGCATCGGTATCTACATGAAAGGGTTTCTCAAAATTGGGTAAAGCTAGCACATGAGCTGAAGATAATGCCACTTTCAATGTATCAAAGCTAGTTTGCTACTCCGAAGTCCACTTAAAGCTGCTTGACTTCAAAAAATCTGTAAGCGGAGACACCAGGACACTAAAACCTCTGATAAATCTTCTATAAAAGTTTGCCAACCTATGGAAACTTCATATATTGAATAGTCATCGGGGTGTAGGCCACTCTCGAATAGCCGCAACCTTCCTCGGGTCCACTTCTACACCATTCACAGAGAGAATGAAACCAAGGAAATGAACTTTAGATGTTGCAAATTCACACTTGGTCGGGTTTAAGTAAAGCTTATGGTGCAGAAGAACTTGTAGAATATCGGTCAGGTGATGAAGGTGATCTAAAAGGTTAGTACTAAATACAAGAATATCATCAAAATAAGTGACACAAGGTTTTCCTAGAAAGGGTTGAAGCACCTCATGCATCAACTGCATAAACGTGGAAGGTGCATTGCAAAGCCTAAAGGGCATTATCTTCCACTCATACAACCCATCATGAGTCTTGAATGCTAGTTTCAACTCATCTCCTGGACATATGCGGGTCTGATGGTAGCCGCTTCACAGATCCAATTTGGAAAACACAGCAGCTTCGACCAAGCGATCCAAAAAACCAGACAACCGGGGAATGGGAAATCTATATTTCACAATAATTTTATTGATCGCCCTACTATTGATGCACATTCTCCATTGACCGTCTTTCTTAGGAACCAACAATGTGGGTACAACACATGGGCTTAAACTATGTTGAATTAATTGTTTGTCAAGTAATTCCTCAATAATGGTTTGCAAGATGGAGCACTCTTTGGGATTCATTCGATAGTGTGGGAGGTTCGGCAACGTGGCCCCACGAACAAATTCTATTTGGTGATGTACAGAACGCAAAGGAGGTAGTTCCGAGGGCAGCTTAGGCGGAAGAATGTCCAGAAAACTATTCAGCAACTTTTTCACTTCACTTAGGTAACAAGTAGTGGGTGCTTCTTTGTGGTTGTCAGACACCACTAATGCTAATATGGACCTACTATCTTGCCAAGATTGTACCAATAGCTTGCCTGATGTGATGAACACATTATTTGGATTCTTGTCCGGGCCAGACATCGAGAAGGCTTGCGGACAGAGTCTAAGCTTCCTCCCCTTCCAGTCCATAATATAGACATTTTGCTAGCAGCTGTAAACAATATTCATATTGTATTGCCAAGGTCTGCCCAATATGAGGTGGCAAATGTTCATGTCAATGACGTCGTAGAGGACTTCACAGACATAATGTTTGCCAATAGAAAATATAACACGGCACATATCAGACACAGCCACTTCCATACCCTTTTTAATCCAACTAATTTTGTAAGGTTGTGGGTTGCTGGTTGTTTTCAACTGCAGAGCTTGAACAACAAATCGGGAGATGATGTTTTCGGTGGAACCACTGTCAATCAGCACATCACAAACCTTGCCTTTGATGGTGCATCTCATTTTAAATAGGGCATTACGCTGAGATGCATTGGGATTTCTTGGTGCTAGCAACCATTTTTGTAGAACACAAATGAGGGGTTAGTCATCATCACCATGAACATCTTCAACTCCTACTTCGGATTCCTGCTCGACGGAGATTTGCTCACCTTCAGTGTTATGGGCGTCTCCTTATAAAAGCTGAATTCGTTGCCGATTTGGACACTCATTAGACTTATGCCTCGCTGAAAACATCTGAAACATTTCAAAGTGCTAGGCTTACTATAGGGATTTTCCTTGGCAGGAACAGGCGCCTTGCTCGATCCCTTGGGCTCAGTAGTGACATTAAAACTCGGATTAGGGACATGATTACTAGGTGTTCGAGCAGCTGGAGGAGGTCTAGGGGTTATCACATTGCCCCGATTATGGTCAACATACGGCTCCACATAAGGCCTTCAATTAGAGTTGTTGCGTGAGTGGCAATTTAACTAAGTCTAAACTTTCAAGGCAAAGTTGATTGCCTGAGAGTGTGTCCAAACGGAATTGAGTTCAAGCTTATCTTGTATCACATCCTTCAGGCCACCAATGTATCTAGTGACGAGATGATTTTCAAATTCCTGCAGATTATTTTGGGCGCTCAATCGGTAGAATTCCTCGGTGTACTCACTCACCGAACGCTGACCTTAGGAACAATGTTGGTATTGCAAATACAACATATGTTCATAGTCGGTGGGTAAGAACCCTCTGAGCAGCTGTTTCATGCGGAACCAGCTACGAATCGATCCCTTGCCTTCTCTATGACAGGATTGCAATAGCTATAGCCACCACGCACTGGCACTTCCTTCCAAATGGCACATGATATATTTAACTTGCTTTTCTGGGCTGATCTCCATATATTTGAAGAATGCTTCGACCACCCTCTCCCAATCGAGGTAATCTTCGATATGCAAACACCCTTCAAAAAAAGGAATATTCAATTTGACACGGAATTTGGCCTATCTGCCATGTCTTGGTTTGCGAGGTCTGGGGGCGATTGTAATATTGGAGTTGTCCCTCGTCATTTGATTCCGTAAAGTCGCCATGTGGTTGATAATTAAGCTCATCCGAATCCGTGAACTCCATAACAGCAGGTTTAGGTAGCGATGACGACCCACTCTGCCCTGCAGAACTCTAAAAGCGGGCACTGGTGCCGATTGGTGTTGACTTGGTGCACGAATATTGCCGATGGAGGTTTTGAGATCCAAAATGTCATTGCGTAGTTCCGTCGAGAGGCAAAGAAAGCCTGCCCTCAATTCGTTTAGTTGTCGAGTGACGCTAGCTTGCGCTGTCCACATGACATCCAAACTCCGATCGTCGTCAGGAGCCCTATGAGAACTCTCTGCAGCCATCTCTCAGTCGCTAGCTCTAATACGAACTTGATGTACCTTATCCGCAGCAAGCCGCCGGAGCTAAGTCTTCCATGCCGAGGAGCGCCGGAGCTGACCTATAAGAGGGTTAAACACAAACAACCCAATGGAACAGTAGTAGTAGAAAATAGTATTTCATATATGTTTGTTTGTAGTTGAGCCGGATCGACTAGGGCACGTCGGAGCAGGAGATTGGAGGTCGGCGTCCAGCCCGAAGTTCGATGGAGCCGAGAGGTAAGTTCTGGATTTCTCTTTGCGATCTCCTGTCGTTCTGAGAGCGTGTGTGTGCGTGTATCTCCCTAACCGTCCGAATGGGGAAGGATTTTATTTTGTGTCGTGAATGGCGGTGGTTAAATCGTCGTGCCGTTTGGGTTTGTCAGTGGGGACCAGTTACAGTCAACAAGGGCAAACAACTAAAGTAGTGGAACATGCAACGGTCTGGTGCTCATGCGGATTAGGATGGTCCCCATCAACAACACTACATTAATCAACTCAAAGAATGCCTCGATTTGTGTGCTTTCTTGTTTTATGTTCATGTTCCCTTGTTTAACATGTCGATTTCACCGAATAATCGTAATTGAACAAATTAATAGTGGATTTAGAGTATTGTCGATGTTCCATACACAAAGGCGAAGTCGATTGGTCAATTAGACATCATTTGGGTACCGTCGAGTGATATTTTTCCTCAAAATTCATGCTTCTCCTCAAGATGCGTGTCGACCTCCTCGCACATCTTTAATTTAACCAAATTGACTATCACCCTTGGGTATTGAGAAAGTTCTGAACACAATGTTGAAGTTTGTTTCACAATCAAAGATCATTTGGATGGTGTTGAGGTCCCTTTTCCTCGATATATATGTCATCACTTTGAGATCAGGGCCACCACTCTGGAAGACCCTGATTGAACAAGTAAAATATATATTTTGAATGTATATGATGTTCCGAATGCAACGTCGAAGTCTATTAAGAGATCGGACATCATTTGGGTGATGTCGAGCTTCAAATTCCTCGATTTATGTGTCGTCACATCAGGATTCGTGTCGCCACCTCGGTTGATCCCAATTATTTAATAAGATGTATATTCTAAATTTCAACAATGTTCCGGATGCAACGACAAAGTTCGTTCTACGATCAGATGTTGTTTGGGCGATGTCGAGTGCCAAATTCCTCAATTTATGTGTTGTCGCCTCGACCGAGCCCAATTAACCAAATAGGATGTATATTCTGAGTGGCGACGACGTTCCAGACGCAACGACAGAGTCCATTCTGCAATCGGACGTCATTTGGGCGGTGTCGTGCATTAATTGCGGGCATCGGTTGTCCCTTTGGTCCGATTTAGTCTGATTTGACCGCAAGGGGTCTCAATTTAGGTGAATTTGATGTCCTGATTGCAATGACACGATCCGTTCAATAATTGGAGGTCATTTGACCCTTTAACTGACGAGTTCCGTCCAATTGCACATCGTCAATTTCACCGATTTCGCTCCTTTATCGCATGGTTCAGTATATAGGGGTCAACAGATAATGAGAGAGAGTGATGAATTTGGATGTTGAAGGAGGTGAGTCTACTAGAAGAGCAGTCAATGATCTCACGTCATTAAATTTAAAGAGTGTTGACATCATTAAACTTGATTGATGTACCAATATGGGAAGAAGTTTTGATTTAAGAAGAGAATGCTAAAATAATGACACTGTAGAGAAGATAAAAGAAATGAGATTAGGGATGACTTAAATCATGCACAAAATTGTGCCATGAGAGTGGTAATGAGAGAGACAGAGAAGTAGTTGGAGGATGAAGGTCACGGGTATGCAAGAAGAGTGACCAATGATCTCACATCATTGCTAGTAGGCTTAAAGCAACAGGTGCATTGAAAGAGAGGCAATCCAACATAAATGAGGAGATGATTTGAGGATCAACATGTGTGAGGCAAGAAGGTGTATGGAATAACATATGTAAGTGCGAATGAAGGTGCAAACTTAGTGTGCAAAGGCAACACATGAGGAAAAATGTGGGGGTCAAAGTGTTTGTTTTGTAAGCAAGGGGAGAGAGCATGGGAACTGGCTAAAGCAAGTGTCCATACACAAGAGGGCCCGAGGTGTGGACAATGGATGCAAACAAATCTCCAAATGTAGAGTGGTCCATCACCATTGGGGAGATTGAACAAAAGGGAGGGGGTACAAGGGCAACATCAACCTTACCACACTAGAGAAAATGTCTATTACTATATATGCTTGAGCCTCCTAATAGGAGAGTATATGTATTAGATTTTTCTTATGTTAAGAAAGGTAAAGGTAAACCTAAAAAGACTTGGTTAGAAAATATTAGAAATAACCTTTTTTTTAATTAGATTTAAATGACAATTTGACTTTTAATAGGGCACAATTGAGAAAAAGAATTCTTGTAGTCGACCTCATGCACGGGATAAAGGTTTGATGTTGTCGTCATCGTTGTTGTTAAATAATTAAATCAATCAAACTATAAAAACCACATTTTAAATAACTCATAAGATTAAAAAAAACTTCAATTTGATAAAAATACAATAATATTCTAAATCATATTTAAAATTGTAAAACCTTTTAAAATCATCTAAAATATTCAAACATGTTAAAGATCTAAATCATTAAGTTTTAAATCAAACTTTGAGTTTTTAGAGGTGATTTAAATCCTTCAAATCACTTTTGAAAGCATTGAATCTTACAAAATCATAAAAACTCTATAAAACATTTTGAGTCATCATAATTCCATATTAGCGGCTCATTATATCAATCAAACGTATTAAAGCAAAAATTCAAACATATTAATCTAATTGGATTAAACCAATCTTCGAGTATTTTAAAAATTAAATCCAAAAGAAAATAAACTAAATCAAACCCAGCTCTAAATCAATTCTTAAATCAAGTAAATTTGAACTGTTAAGATGCGCCCTGATGAATTATTCTATACTTAAATTTGTACATTTGTCGAGCAGAACTCCTCGGTTGGTTGTGGATCATTTATACTCTTACACTAAATTAAGCACACACTAAATGATGTGATGTGCACACCCACAGGCATCCTTAGGCTTGTGATGCTTACTTTTTAGAATATTATAGCCATTGTGATGTTTTGTATATTTTGCTCATATTAGCTTGTTGTACTATGAGTGTATTCTACAATAGTTGCGCCGAATGGCCCTTAAACTAAAAAAGCTCAACGTTGACTCTCGAAGGCACTAAATTAGCTGTGGCTTATAATTCATGTGGAAGTACTCATTTATAAATTAGAAAGATTATATAAATAGGTATATCAAGATATACTTCAACAATTAGTCAAACATACTCAGCTCAGGAGATGGACCTAATGTTCACTTTATTCATTTTAGATCCTCCATTTATAGTTTTAGGAAATCTGGATTGTATTAAATAGCAGGCCTAACTGCTCGTTTTATTTCCTTAAATATGAATTGTACTTAAGTAGACGAAGCTAAAATTATAATCTTAAGAGATCAGTGGCGTATTTATTTAAATTTGAATGCTTTTTTTTTAAACGTAATTGAATTTTTCACATTTCCTTACTGTATTGTGTTTGACCTAAATTTTACTGCTTCAGTAGGCTCTCCTAAGGATTATTATCTTTTACCTTAAAATTTTAAATTAAATAAAATAAATCATATGGTTAAGGATTACTTACAAAATATTTGCATGGCTTCTCTATAAACCAAATATTTTAAAATAATCAATCATTGATCCTTTGTGTTTATGTGGAGATATAAATACCAGTTTGATAATATATGCCTATTCGCAAAGTGGAAGCTCATTCATAATCAGCAAAAATCATTAGCTTATGAACACATTTGCATGCATGGATCTCATACAACAACATCAAGCCTTTATCCTACTAGGTGGGAGCTACATGAATTTTTTTCTCCGTTGTGTCCTATTAAGAGTCAATCATGACCTGAATCATGGAAAGCATATAACTCATGTTTAGACAAGATTAAATCTCACATTAGGCCAGACAATTACAGAAAAAAATGCATTTAAGTTAGCATTAACACCCATATGATCATACTGCTCAACTTCAATAGCTAATTTGTAAGATCAATTCCTAATCTAAAACGACTTATCTTGCATGCATTGAGACTTCTACAACATATGCTTCAAAACACTTACATGTTAGTATTCCCTTTCTATGCAGGATCGTAAGTTCGAAGGTCAGGTAGACAATTAAGGAAAAATATGCATTTGAGTTTGTATTAACAACCATATGATCTGGCTACTTAACTTCAATGGCTAAGTTATAAAATTCAGTTCCTAAATCAAAATAAACTTATCTTGCATTCATTGAGACTTTTATAGCATATATTTCAAAACACTTACATGAATCTAGTTAGTATTCCATTTTAGACAGGATTGTAAGTTAGTTCAAAGGTCGAGCTTCCTTGAAATTTAAATGTAGAAGTCTTATCCCGATCACCTATTGCGTTATTATTATTTAAAGGGATTCAATCTAGTGGGGTACGTTAAATCCCTGCCTTAGAATTAGCTTCAAAATATATGTCCTTAGATGTGATATCATAATTCCACACCTTAAGCCATTTTCTAATAATGAAGTCATTATTAATTGTGAAATGTAAGCTCCGTCTCTAATAAATAGATCAACATATACATAAATTTAAATTCAATATCAAAATAGTGAAAAATCTCATAGGATAAAATCTTTTGAGCAACCTGATTTTATCATATTCATATGCTCCCAGTGCATATTCCTTCAACTTCCATTATATCTGTAAAACCCGAAAACAACGTTCATAGGTCGTCGCACGCTTTTCGACGCGTCGCGACGAGACTTAAGTGAAATTTTCAATGTTAACGGAATTCAACACAAATAATTTTATAAAATTCCTTGTGAAATTTTGATTGTTTTGATATATATATAACCCATACCTAATTTTGCCTATTTTAGGAATAAAAATTAATCAAAGTTTCATAATGACTATTTTCCACTAGTCAAATAAAAAGACAAATCTATTTAAGTAAGGGCAATTGAGTCTTTTGCAAAACCCCTTTTCCTCTTAATAGACAATCGAACTCTCTCTCTCCCTTATTTGTTTATTTCAGTCGATCAAGAGAAACCAAGCAGACAAGGGGCGGACGGCGGGCTCCTCTCCGGCAACTTTCTTCCGGCAAGAAAATTATCCAAATCGAAGATACGATTATTTTAAAACGAATCTTTCTAAATCTCAAGAAAATTGAGAACGAAATTTTAGGGTTTTTATAGAAAATATGTTTTTCTTCCAAACTTCTTTAAGGAATCAATAAGGATTTATTAGAGGAACATTTTAACAATAAAATCAAAGAAATTGGAGGAATTTTTGGAGAAAGAAAAATTAGGGCTTTTTACCCAAAACCTAATTTCTATTAAGTGCTTTTAGGAAAAGTGTTTCTAAGGTCCATAGGAATGATTTTAAAGTGAAAATTTTGATTTTGGATGAAAATCTCATTTTCACTAATTTCCTAAATTAATTAATCCGAAAATAAATTAGGTAATTATTAAATATTGTTTAGGAATAATTTTTTAATAGAGATTTGAGCAAAATTTAAGATTTAGAGATTTCTAAATTTTAGATTTAAATAATTCCGAAAATAGAAATTAATTATGTTAATTATTGGATATAATCACGATATATACTTAGTTAAATTGTAACTGTCTTTTAGGTGTAGATTAAGGTGAAGGTAAGTGGTTGACAGCGTCGTACAATATTGTGGTGTTTATTCGCTGCTTGCAAGCTAAGTGATTTGCATTTAAATTGAATTTATGAAATTTTAATTAAAAATTCCGCACTTTTAAAATGTTACAAATGTATGTTCCTGAATTATTTATTATGGCTTTTAGCTTTTCAATCTTTGCTTATATACATGATATGTTATTTGAACTATTCAAATTAAATAAATAATTGAAGACATAAAAGATGCAAGTTTTCATTTACCCGAAAGAGTATTGAAGATCATATGAGGCATTCAATAATTTCAAATTTTTTGATGAAAATAAGTATTATATTAAAGTGCATGTGCATGTTAAACTGGAAAGTATCAAAAATAATGGTAAAGGAGGCTCGTAGAGCCAATGGTAAAGGAAATAACCAAAATTTGACTGTGTACCTGATCAGACAAAATCAGGCACTTCCGGGACAGGTGATTAACATATTATGACTTTGAAAGTTATGCATTTAAGGAAAAGAAAATTTTATGGAAAAAGAAAAGAAAAGAATGTTATGGAATAAGAAAAATATTTTAAGAAATGATTATTGAAACTGTTTTATAAATGCAAGCATCAATATTTATATTGATCATTTTTCTATTTCATGTTTAATGATATGTTAAGAAAAATATTTCATAAATTTGAGATAAATGTTTTTCACCTGCTAAGCGTTGGTTCATCCTACATTTGAAAATGTTTTTCAGGAGAAACTGTTAAGAAGTGATTGTTGCACGACGACCGTACACATACCGTCGTAGGGGACCTCAGGAAGAGAGGTTTCTTTTATGTTTTCTGTTGAGTCTTTGTTCTGTCCCTGTGTAGTTTGTGAGAGCTTATGTAACTGTTGATGGTTTGAAAGTTTTAGTAGTTGTGTGAGAAGAACAGTTTGGAACTCTTTTATTTGATGTTATTAGTGGCTCTTTCAAGTATTTGGATAATATTTATGTTCTGACATTTAAAACCTTAATGAAATTGTTTATGTTTTATTTGTGTTTTTTTACGACTGACTGCTCCCGCCTCGTTAACTCGGGCTAGTCGGGTCGGGTCGTGACAATATCTTTCCATTTAAGTTGAGCCTCATTTTTATTAAATCTCTAAAGCTAAATCCTTTTGAACTATTTTTTAAATATTAAAAATATAAGTTCCGACTTTAATTCAGAGTTTACTTAAGAGTACAAATCTCCATCCCCTTGAAGAAAGATTGAATATGCCACTTTGCTTCTATGTGGAACTCAAACCTAAGAACAAAAATAAACTTTATCTAATTTCTTTATTTTAATCAACATAAATCTTAAGAAAATATTAAATATTAATTTTAAATCATACATAATTATATATTGAACCTGTGAGAAAATTTTATTTTATTTTTTGAGATAGTATATTATTTTAACCATAGTGGTTGATTGAGAAATTTCCCTCATAATCATTTAAATGCAATACTCTTCTTGTCCTAGGCAAATGAGCATTCATTCTCGATGACATCTACACTCTCCACAATGATTTCGAATAGGTGGTGGACCCACAGAGGCGGAAGACTGGTTGATGAGGATAGAGAAAATCTTGGAAGGAATGTCATGCACTCAAGATAGAACGGTTACCCTAACTGCCCATGCTTTCAATAGTGAAGCAGAGAGGTGGTGGAGAAGCCAACTACAAGAGACCTTTGGAGGAAGACCAAGTAGCCAAGTTACTTGGGAGGAGTTTATGAAAGTATTTAGAGACTGGTATGTACCCATGTCAGCTAGAAGATAGATGCAAGATAAATTCAGCAGATTGGTGTAAGGTGATAGAACAATTACTCAGTATGAGGCCGAGTTCACTAGAGTTTTCAGATATGCCTCACATATGATACCCAATGCAGAAGAGAAGTGCCATCATTTCTTATCTGGTTTGAAGGATGTCATTAGACAACCTTTAGTTCCTTTTGGCATTAAAGATTATTCTATTTTGGTAGAGAGGGCCCGAAGGATAGAATCATATTTGCAAGCTACTCAGAGGAGTAGGGACCAACATAAAAGGAAGAATTTTGAAGAGGATATTCAAAGCAATCAGACTGAGGGACCAAATGGGAAGAAGCCCAAGTTTAGTTCTAGTGGAGTTAGTGGCGCAACTGTAAGTAAAGTCACAGAACCTTGTGCTAAGTGTGACAGATTACATAAAGGTGAATGTTTGATTGGTTCCAACACTTGCTATTGGTGTCATCAGCTAGAACACATAGCAAAATATTGTGCTGCTTTGGTTCAAAAGACTTCAGGAGAAATGAGATCAAATGAAACACCTTCACAGAGGAATTATGGAAAACTCAAGATAATAGAACCATCAGTTGTAGATTCAGTGCAAAATCAATCCAGACAGAATGTCAGACCGCGAGTTTACACTTTGACTCAGCAAGAGCCCAATGAATTTGTAGATGCTGACAATGATAATCGAGATGGCTTTATTGCTTATTTTTAGTTAGTTGAAATGTTAAATCTAATGTTTTGGTGTTTTTGATTTAGTAGTTTATCTTGTTATGTCATGTCAGATGTCTTAGGGTTGATCAGATTATTTTAGTTATGATATATCGGATGTTTAATTTGTTTTGTTCCAATGTTGAAGTTTATGTTAAATGAAATGGAAGATGTTGGTTGATTTGCAACTAGATACTGTATGTGAATTTTGAGGACGAAATTTTATTAGGAGGGGAGAATTGTAAAACCTGAAAAATGTCATTTTAGACCTCGCACACTTTTCGATGCGTCGCGATGAGTTTTAAGTGAAAAATTCAAAGTTGTCGGATTTCAACGAAAATAACTTTATAAAATTTTAAGCAAAATTTGGAGCAAATTGATATATAAAACTTATAATTAATTTCTCTTAATTTGAGAGATAAAAATTTCTGAAGTCTAATAATACCCTTAGTCAATACTAAAGAAAATATGGTTTAAGCGAGGGCATTTATGTCATTATGTAATTAAAACTAGCCCTCATCCCTCTTAGGGGGACTGAATGAAATTCGGTCCATTCGGCCGAAATGCGAAGCCGAGAGAGAAAGGAAGGGCGGACTGGCAAGGCGGTGGGGAGGCTTCGGGCGGCGGTTTCCGGCGAAGCTTTTTGAGAGAAAACGAAGAGGGAAGTCAAGAGAAGTCTAAGGTACGTTCTCAAACCTATAAATCTTCTTTTCCTCTTAGATTTGTTGAAGGAGAAAATTTTAGGGTTTGTGAAGAAATTTAGAAATTCTTAGAGGAACTTAGGAGAAATATTAAGGAAGGTTTAGGAGATATTTTTATGCATGAAAATGAAGTTTTTCTTTAAAAGTATAGAATTGAAAAAATTAGGGTTTTTCTCCAAAGTTGGAAATTTTGAAAGTGCTTTTACAAATGTGGTTCCTAAGGTCCTAAGAGGGTTTTTAAGAGAAGAAATTGAGTTTTTCTCACAAAATTGTATTGTCCTAATTTCTAATTATTTTAAATCCGAAAATAAAAAAATTATTTTAAATTAATTTAGGTTATGGAAAAAAGGGTTAATTTAGTTAAATTATGTAATTATACAAAAATATGAATTTTTAAAATATATACTTGTTTTATGTGATCATTTGGAGAGAGGGAGAGGGAGAGAGAGAGAGAACTTAGGGTAGTTTAAAAAGAGAAGGAAAACTTTAATTTAGAATTATTATGAATATTTTGAAGGAGAAATTAATTCTTATAGGTGTTTTGAGGAGACTTCGAAAGGAGTACTAGCGAAGAGAATCAATTTTCCTAATTTCTGTAAGTATTCATGGTTCTTTATTACAGTAATACATTTGTTTTCTCTCAAGTTGTATGTTTTGATAGGCCAAATATGTTTATAGAATCTTTACTCTTGTCCAATGGTTGATCATGAAATTTTATATGTTACATCTTATGGCAAGTTCATATGTTATAGAAATGAGATGAAATGAAATGATATGAGATGTTATGATTGTTATTGAATGCTTATATGTGCATGCTGAATTGATGAAGCTCAACCCCTTATGGTACTAGCTGGGGACGCTGTACTCGTGCATGTTAAAATGATAAAGGATAAGGAAAAGGAAAATTAGTAAAGGAGTACCTTTATGATACTAGACGGTGGCTCTTGTGACGGTTGTAATATATACGAAATGAGAAAGTTATGAATAATGATATAGATATGAAAATGAATATGAATGATATGAATTTATGATTTATGTTTATGTTAATGTTATGTTTGTAAGAAATCAAATTATGTTATGTTTTAAATAAATTGTGGCGTCAAGCATATTGTTCATTTTGCCTTGATTTCTGTAGTTTAGAATCGTGTTTTACTTACTGAGCTTTGGCTTATTATTAGTTGTTAACATTTTTCAGGTATAATTACTTTAAATCAAAATGAGTAGAAGGGGCGGAAATGTCTATCGTAGACGTGGGGCTCAAGAAGAAAGGTATTTATGTTTATTATATCAGTTTATAGATATTATGAAGTTTAGTGGATCTTTCAAATACCATGGAGATTGATTTAGAAATGTGATAGTTTAGTCTAACGTCCGACCTCCGTTCCCGCCTCGCCTATGCGAGCTCACCGAGCCGTGTCGTGACAGAATACACCTATTGTGGCACTGTTCTTGCAAAAGTTGTGTTAAAACTAAAATACTCATCCTCAATCGAAGCTAGCAGCCCACTAATGAATCTCATTGATAAATCTTGAGATGTTTTGGTTTGAGTATCCACCAATGATCACCGCAACTTGTGCCACCTTCCTCTACATACCACCTTCTTTTGCTTGCTCGCAATAAAAAATCAAGGCCACTCCTACCTAAACTGTAGTACATCCTCTTATATTTAGAATCATTAATTATATTTCTATTTTTTCTCTTTCTATAAGGATAAATAGTGCATCATAAAGCGAAATAATGCATCTTTATTAACTGATAAAAGAGCTTGATGATTGAAGAGCACTAGCTCAACCCAAAAACCAACCAAACAGTTTTCTCAGCTTTTCTTAGCTCATCTTTTTTACCAGCCAAACAGCTTGCCATGCTTAAACACTTAGCTTAGGTTTAAGCTCCAAATAAATAGACCCTAAATAAAAGAGGTGGGAAATGAAAAACCTAATCCAATAGAAACGCTTTAGATTTAAGTTTTGATGAAAACAAAAACAACTATGGATAATATCTAACATAAATCAATTAATGCAAATAAAAATTGTACTTATCAATTAATAACTCATATTTTCCTTCACTATCATTAACACAACAACTAATACAATACAAGATGCACGTAATTGTATAGCACATGCATGTATATCTCAGGAGCACATCTACGCAAAATGTGTTGACTGTTACAGATCCTGATCTCCCTCCCTATACTCTAGATCCACCGACGTAATAATTTAAGGTACTACAAATTAAAAACCTTTGATGCATGTTTATCACCAGATTGCATTTCTATATACATGTAGAGAGATGAATAATAATAAGGCTCGCTTTTAAAGATATTCTGTAACGTACCCATTTCATATTCCAATGCTTGAAGGATCATTTCCACCTGTGTCAAATAAAGAAAAGTTAATTGTTTCCAATTTAACAAATATAAGACTTCATTTGGGACAACTTTTTTAATGTTTTCTAAAACAACTTTCTTGTAAAAAAATTCTTGAATAAGAAATTTTTATACTAGAAAGTCATTTTAGAAAACAGTATGAAAGTTTTCCTAAACAAAGCCTGAGATGTTACTCATTACAATAACAACAACATCATCAAGCCTTTGTCCCACTACGTGGGGTCGGCTATATGAATCTTTTTTCTCCATTGTGTCCTGTTAAAAGTCAAATTCTCGTTTAAATCTAAAAAAGAAAGATGTTACTCATTATTGATTTTCGATTGTGTGCGTGTCTCCTAATGGATAGTGGGAGAGCGGAAAAATCTCTTAAAGAACAGAACATTATAACAGAACATTATCACTAACCAGAAAGGCAGAAACATAGTTATTAAAATTGCATGAGTTAAATGAAACATAAATCTATCAAAAGCTAATACACATACCTTGTCAAAATCCTTCACTAGGCTAGCCTCAGTGGAAGAATTATTCTCATATTCTGCCCAAAGTTCTTTTATTTCATCAGCTGCATGTACAAAGTTAATACAGAAATGAATGAGATAATTGAAGCAGTAAAAGTTCAGACTACCTGTTATAAATAAAAATCATTAGACTCATGGCATACCCCTAATCCCTCCACCTAGAATTTCACACATTTCATTCAGAGCAGACTGCTCAAGTCTGCTTTTTTCGGCTTTGGGCACTCCGTCTGAGGGGGTGATATCACCAACAATGGCTGTCATATTGATCCAAAGAATATCAATAAAGAGCAGGCTGGAATTATTTTTGTTAAAAATCATATTTGCAAGGCTTGTGGTGCTACAAACATTAGGTTTACACCATATATATCTATAAGAATGCACTAGAAACTATGTCTTCGGCATGTTCAACATTAGACTATAAACTATCAATAAAACTTCAGAGGCGGCGTATCCTTCCTTTTAACTGATACTATTTGAGTTAAATATTCTATATTTAAGAAGAAAATATTTGCATTTTTAATCATATATTATTCTATAATGAAGCCATGGACTGCATGCCAATATTAGTGTAGTGTTGACAAAGTTCACCAAGAACAATGAAACTGTAATGGTTCACTTCAAGGTTGAACATGTAAACAACTCAAATGACATGCTGTACAAAAGGTTCAAGAAAAATCCTATTGCTTCATATACATGAGTTAGAATTGCGCAGAACACTGCAAACCATATCAGAGTGAGTCAGCAGATCAAAATACATTTGTGCAAGGTCAAAAAGCTTATGGGAAGACATAATTCCAGAGGTTAATTACCTTCTGCAATATCGTGCACAATGGCAATCTTGATACACCTGTTTCAATGAAGAAAATGTTAGAAAATATAAAAAATATGAAGTACTAGTGACTAGAATATAAAAAAATATCTATGGCAGTGCTCAAGTAAAACCAAACCATGCAAAAGAAATTCTTCTCCAATAGAGTTGTGTAAATATACCCTTCAAATTGAAATAAGAAAGTATGCACATAAAGAGTTTTGCTATTTTACAAAAAGCATAAACAGAGACAAGAAATTAAGTTGTCAACTTTGGAATAAAATCAACCTTTCCCTATTTACATTTGGTAGATCCCCAGCAATCAAAGCCATCAATGCCATGCGGTACATGTGATCTGCAATTGACTCCGCCCCCTTAATTCCATGATTGACCCAGCCCTTTCGCTTAGTTGTCTGAAAATAAAGAATGCAAGGATATCTTATGCTATTTCCCATCGGAACATTAGAAATAAGATTCTCATCAATAAAAAATGAAGAATCCCAGAATGAGAAACTTACAGGATAAAAGATGCATTATGAGATGCAAAATAAAATGAGCAAGGGGTTGCTCATTTGGCTGAAAAAGAGATGTGTAAAATAAATGTAATGCGAAGTAAAAGTAGTGTATTGAAAATACATTCGAGTTGGTTGAATACACTACAAATGTAAGATTTTTTTTTTTTTGTATGATGTAGAGAAATGTAGAATAAAATAACAATGTATTTGGAATAATAATGGATTAGAGGTGGCCAATGGTGGTTAGGGGACAAAATGATAACCAATAGTAACTGCAGCGATGAACGGTGGTGGCCAATGACATTGAGCGGTGGAGACAATGGCGATTGGTGGCGGGTGATAACTGGCGGCAATGGCAACAATAGTTGGTTGTGGATGACAACGACAAGTGGCGATGACCAATTACGGTAGCCAACAGCAGCAGCAAGCAATTATAATGGGAGACGATAGTGACGAGGGTGGGTAGCGATGGTTGATGGTGGTCATCAGCTGGGGGCAGGTAGTGGAAAGCACCATTACATCACATAAAATGTGTATTTGTAATTCACCCAAGGGTCTGTTTGGTTGGAATACAAAGTGGTGTAAACTATTCCAAATGCAGGGTTTTTTAAAAATTTTGGTCATTGGTTGGAATACAAAGTACAACAAAGTGAAGTACATATAGTGTAAATCATTTTAGTTCATTTTTGAAGCAAACCAAACTCAACCAGTTTTGAGCGAGAATTGTTTACACTAAAAGCAAGCTCGCTTGACTGTCATCCACCCGCAACTCACCACCGGCCACCACCGCAACCCATTGTCAACAGCCTCCTCCACCAGCCGCAGCCAACTTCCACCACCCGCCGACGGCCACCATCGTCGTCGGCCTCCATCAACACCCACAGCCGGCCACCACCAATGTCAGCCAAACGCCGCCACCGGCCAACACTGCCACCACCCTAGATGGCGGCCACCATTTTTGGACTTTACATTATATCCATTGCTTCAAAGCAAACAAAAAAATCATTCACTTTTATTTACTGCATATTCATTCAAACAATTCCAAAGTATTCCTGTTACACTGCATTCCTTTTTAGTCAACAAAACAACTCTTAAATTGGATGAGAAAATGAACTAGATGGTAAATTTTAAATTCATTCAAAAAATACTTTGCATTTAAAAGGAGACCATCCAATAGGCCAATTTTTCAGAACTCTTGCATTTGCTTTACTTTATATCCAAAAAGCAACCGATCAAACAACCCCTAAATGACTTTTTATATTGTATTGTATGCATTTTATGAGATTAATCACATTTGCCCTAATTTGCCTCTTCCAATAGTTGAGCAAAAAAAATTGTAGAATAGAATGTAAAATGCCGTGAGCTGAGTAAGAATAGACGAAGAATACAATCCACAAAGCCTAACCACAAATGGTTGGCATAAGGCTAATGATGATGATGGTCTCTCTTCCCAAAGCTACACATCATTTATAAAATCCAAAAGCCAAACAAGTGTGCGTACACAAGGCGCCAATTAAACATTACAGGTGGCTTAAGCAGTAAAATAACAAAAATGATAAGAGTACAATTGTTCATGTAAAATTTTGGTCAACAAAGCATAATCAACCCAACTTGCTACAGATAGTCATTTTAAACTTCTATTGCAGCTAGAAAAGTAAACAGAGGTGATCCGATCGAGGAAAAGCCTGAATTTTATGATCATAATTTCTTTCACTGTAACCTTGAACTGAAAACTCGCATTTTAAAGCAGATTAGAGCTACCCAAACCCAACAAGGTTCTAAGTGTCAAATATTTCTTCTTCATACTTCATAAAACTAGCTCTAAATAAAACAGGAATGTCCTTTTTCCGTTTGTCTTAAACCCTTTTGGTTAGGTAAAAATCATAAGAATTTGCCCTACGAGTACAAAAGTTCATGACACAGTATGAAAGTACTAAGGTGCATTAAAAGGGGGGTGAATTGAAATTTTAAAAACATTTCTTACTGAAAATCAAATCAGAGAATTGGGTGGAAGCTTTAAGAAAAATTTTCAAACCAAAAAACAAGAAACAAATATTTTTATTTCTCAAACATTTAGAAAATATTCTTTTTTTTTCATCTTTCAACCTCAAAAAATTTTAAATCACAACTTTCCAAAAATCAACTAAATAAACCAAAGTGCAGAAAGAAGATACAAAAAAGTAAGTGCAAGAAAGTAAGAATATACAAACTAAATTTATAGTGGTTCGGTTGAATCGAGCTACGTCCACTCCTCAAATGTCCTCCTCTTTAGGTATTGAACTAGCTCACGCTCTTTTGGCACTCAGCTAGATGGAGAAATCCCTCACTCTTAGCATATAGAGAATGACCTTTACAGGCTTTTCTGACCCCAAAGACCCTCCTTCCGCCTCCCAACCCAACAGAGATGTTACTCTTTCCTTCTGCTCACACAACGAAGATGTAAAACCCTTCTTCAGCTCCTCGCTACGCTGGAGATGTTATCCCTCCTTCCGCCTCTCGATCTAGTGAAGATGTCGTCCCCTATCCTCCTCAGCTAGAAGTTTTTCTCCCAAAGAATTTTCCTATAGCCCTTCTCCAAGAGTTACATAACCAAAACACAGATGATCAAAGGTGCAAGCTGACCAGAACAACTGTGGGAAAACCCTCACATCCCTTAACACCCTCAAGAAAGAACTCCCTCAACCTCACATTCTCTCTCCCCCAAAGTAATTTGGACTTCACACAAGCAAAATGACTCCCCTCTCTTTCTCTCAAGCTCTCTCGCTAGAAAACATCCTCTACTACTCAACTTCAGACCCTCAAGCCTTTGTAGAAAGAATTAAAGTGGACTATTTAAATTAAAACCCTAATTTCAAATTTAATTGCTCTGATCGTACAGTATAATACTCAATTCCTATTGCCCAATTAGTTCAATTCCATCACTAAAAGTCTTATATGATTAGTTATATCGAATCAAATATCAAAAAGTACAAATCTAGATTTAGCCAACTAGCGCTTTGTTTAATCGACCTGTAAGATATGGACAGTATAATACAATCATAAATTAGGATTTAAACATGATTTGATTTTTTAATCCTCGAGATTATATTAGGCAATATTTATTAATGTTCGTACTGTACGATAAGTTCAAATTTCAAATTTGTTTAATTTTGGTAATAATGATTCAACGATAGGGTTTAAGCAAAATAGTTAGTCATCATATACGATTGGAGGTCATAGAGAACGATTAATTATACCTCAATTTAATTAATTTAATTTAGTATTTGAATTAATTTCTGGTTTAACTTATCTTATAGTATAATTGGAATCGTACAATACGATAATAAAAAAAAATTCAAATATTTAATTTTCATCCCCCTTGTGAGTGCGTGCTCGATTATTTTGCTAACATATACCTATACATAAAATGATTAAAAAATATATAAAATCACACACTATCAAACACAAACAGACTTAGGCCTTAACGATGCACTATCTTGAGTTTTGATTCTTAAATTTTATTCGGTGTATATTGTACCTGAAATAATTATTGACCATCAAAATAATATTTGTAATCAGTAAAATACTAGGTCAAGCTCCCGGATTATAACAATCTCCTATTTTCTTTTATGATGGCAAATATTGTTGGTTGAAATTTAAATTTGCAAGTTATTTGTTTAATTTCTCTTGATCGTCTACCCCTCATCAAATGACTTCTTTTAAAAAAATGGTGATTGTAGTGGCCCTATATCTATGATAGGTAGTTTCATCATCCTCTGATTGGAATTTATTATCTGTCAAGTCGAGAGGGACCCCTCTACGAGAATAAGGCTCTCTTGTCAGTTACCGAGAACACTGAAGGACTTGAACAAGAGGGGAGAATGATTGGAATAGAAATTTGGCGTGCTTTAAAATGAAATTTTCCCTTCCATTTATAGTTTCTATTGGATCGTACAGTATAATAGAGATCGTATCATAAGATTAGAATAATCCAAATCGTCTTGTCTGAAGAGTGTAAAGATTTGGTCAAATAGTCCAGTAAGATCAGTGATCGTCCATTACGATCTTCAACTTTTTGTGCATATTGAGAGGACTTTTGTACTAACAAAAGACATTTTTATCAAACCCCTAATAATTTATAGGTTAAGCACATTTAGAACTAGATTGAGTGTTATTGATATAAGTGCTCAAAAAATTGAGGTTATTGCATGATATGATTGTTGTTTATCTTAAAATTTTTGTTTTAGCTTGTGTTTGTATTTGTGTAATTTTGTTGCATGTTTATGTGTTTTAGTCTTGTGTATGCATGCACGTGTATTTATAGTTTATTTTTCTAACTTACGTCGGTTTTGACTTTTTCCCTAGTTGTGTTTTCATAATTTTTTGTCAAAAAGTTGTGTATATATTAACTTGTGGAATTGTCCATGATCATTACACAAACATAAAATTCTACACATCATACAATACAATGGTGATTGTACGATATGATCATCATCGTACATGATGATCTATAGACATTAACCATTCATTTGACACTGACTCAGATCAAGCTAATTATTAGGATTCGTACTGTATGAATAATGTGGCAAAAACTATTGGGACGAAGTCAATTCACTCGGTATGATCCTTTATTACATATATTACACAAGCACATGTTCATATTAGACGATCCATTTAGTCAATGATCATACAAAAGACCTCTCATGATGAAGAAAAATTCGATTCTACTGGACGATCTGACAAAATCTTCATACTATTCGAATGGGACGATTTGGATTCTTCTAATTTTATGTTATAATCTCAATCATGTTGTATAATCCAACAAAGTCTATAAATAGAAGAAAACATTTCATTTTAAAGCACGCTAATCTTCTATTACAATCCTTCTCCTCCCTTGTTCACGTCATTTGGTATTTCCGATGACATGCAAGAGAGCTCGTATTCTCACAGGGGGACCCTCTCGACTGCTGGTAGATAATAGATTTCAACCAGAGGATGATGAAGCTACATATCACAAATATAAGACCACCATAATAACTATTTCTAGGATAATCAATCAAGAAAACATTAAATATTAAGTATTAGATCTTTTCTTATGGATCACACTTTCGTTTTTACTTATCCTTACGATTCCTTTCAATAGTGAGTTATTGTTGAATTTTTCGTTTGCTAACGAATATATGTCAAATGAACTTCTCTAATCTTAAGTTTGAAGGTGCCTAGTAGAAATTACCTACCATGATTTTTACGAACACCTACATGTATATACCATTAACATTAAATCCCAGGAAATCACCATCATTAGTTACTACAATTAGAACCAAATGAACCTTACTCTTAGAAACACCCCGATAAACCTTCGTCAATCTCTAATCAGCACTATAGTCTTAAATTTTCGTATTAAATATGTTCTCAGAAATTCAATTATATCTAAAGCTGCCGATAAGATCAATATCACTCCACTATCATGCATTATCACTTATTTATGTATGAATGACACTGAATTTAATGTGGATATATGATTATGAAAAACAAGACCAGTATTAGGAACCTTACAGCACGTCGTAGGCAAAACCTAAGAATATAACATATCATAGCCTACATATTATATGCAAAGTACAGCCTAATATTCCATACCCCAACTGATCACTTCCTGATCTACTTTCATAGATAGTGCTTTTCATCTTCTTTATCTCTATAGCGATAGGCGTCGCAAATCACAGGAGGTAGAGGAGCACGATTCATATGAGAAAGGGGGAGCATTATCCCCTGAAGCACCAATCTATATAGCACCTACCCAGCATTCTAGTCATCACCTCTTGACTCATGGATTGAGAGATTTGATCGCTTAGAGCTGAGATTGGACACGCATTCAAGAGCCCACAGCACATTGGGAGTGGCTTCAGCAACATCATGAGGCCAGTCATGCTTTGTTTAGGAGCAGATATCTCCTTTGCAATACTACTTTCAGTCGCAACCACCACAATTACATGATCAATTTCCATTTGATGAGCAGCGTGTCTTATTTGTAATTTATTTTGTTGTACTTTGTGTTTTCATTTTTCTTTTTTTCGCATTGTAGTTCTGTTTTGTTGTACTCATTTATTCAAAATGTTTGATCAAGACTTGCTTAAAAGAAGAATATATACTATCCACCAATTAAAACTAGCGGAAAGAATAATTTCATATATTTTTAAAATTGTTTGATTAGCCATCTGAAGCAAAATGAATCTCTCAATGTTCGCTAATTATTATTTTCATATAGTGGGGTAATACAAATTATTTGAAAACTAAACATGGATTGTTCATGATCTTCATAACATATTCAACAATTGAATTTTGATCGGTGAAATATAAGGGTAAAATTGAGTATTTTAGATGGGCTATATATTGTCCAACCATCCATTTGCATGCTAAAAATGAATGATTAAATCTTTAAACTTGTGGGCACTTAGCCATAACTATTTTTTTGCTGTAAATGAATATAAACTCTGTAATTTTACGTTTGAAGCCAATAGGAAGTAGTAAACGTTAATATTAACCTGAGAAGAGAATGCCTATTATCCTCTTAGAAGGAGAAAAGTCCATCTAGATATATGCAATTAACCAAAACACACAGATTGGCACACAACAAATTCACACATGCACGGAAACAATCAAATGCATGCATGCAGATAAGTGCATATAAAGTTAAGTCAAAAAAGAGACATTGAGCTACTTGAATTCGAAATCACATGGAGGCATGGATGATATAGCAGAGAATTAGTGCAAATTGTCTCAATAATCTACAAAAAAAAGGAAAGTAGCTAGATCCTCTTTAGTAAAACAAATTTTCTCTTTCATTGACAAAAGTATGTATCATTCCTCTCCAAAAAAAAAATACAGAAGTAAGTAAAAGTATGCCTGACAACATGATCCACTAGAAAGAAACCCAAGCAGCATCATAGAAAATTATGTGTGACCATATTATTTTTAACCTAATTAAACATCATAAATGAAGCTTCAATTTAAAGGTCCTATGGTCCAAAACACCATATCTAGCCTTTATCCAGGTCATTTCATTATCTTTAGATTTCAGACATTTGCAAATGTCTTCACTTTCTCGAGATGAATCTTTTCCAAACTTCATGCTCCTTAAGCACAACTTCCAGCAATATCATTCAAGAAACAGATGGCCCTTTTCCCTGGACCATCAAATGTCCAGCACATATAACATCAACGATGTCTTGCTCAATTATTTCTTCTTGGCTCCTCAAACATAAATCAACTTCCTAATTTGTCAATTTATACGATGATCCAAACCACTAAAAATGTCCTTTAGCCATTGATTATTCAATAAGGACCAATGATAGAGCAGAGAACTAAAGGAACATAATCGCTTAAGTCGTACGGTTGAAATAAGAAATGCAGGTGCTAAATCAATAACTCGATCACTTTAAAAAAAAAAGATCTATGTGAAAATCAAACGCCATTAAGCTAATTCCAGAAACAGAGACTGATAAACCAAATGCTTCCATGCCTAAAACAGATAATTCGAAACGCAGAGGCCAATGAGCCTGGACAATCCAGTACCCGATACCTTCAAACGATGACAAAGCGTGAGAAAATCGATAGCGGAAGCCGCATCTGTAGATTCCTTTAGAGCCGGTCCATCGGAACTAGGGCTCCCAACACCAGCACGGACGCCCACGGAACTCGGTGAGTTTCCCTTCCCGTTGAGCTTCAGCGAGTTTCCTGATAAACGAGAAAAGTGCAAGACGGATCGTTGGAGGCGGAAAAGCGGAGCAGAAGAAAATGTTGATTTAACCGCCATTGACGACGGTGCGGTTGTTGACAGCAGCTGCAGAGGAGGAGGAGAAGAATGGAGATGACAAGGAAATTCCTAATCAAATATTCAGAGGGGTTGCTGATTTTTTTGGAGAGGTGAATGTCGGAGGACGCCGCATAGGTCTTCACGTGTCAAACGAGTATACAGTGTGAAAATTAAGAAATAAACTAACTGAAATAGAGATGTGCTGTTCCGGCCGAAATGTTCGAATGAGGAACTACTCGGTTTTTATTCGATATTTGTTCGGCATTGTTATGGATTGTTTGGCAATAACGAGAAATATCGTTTTGTGAAGATCAATACTGAGTAATACCGAGCAATACCGAGTAATACTAAAAAATACCGAGTTTTTTTTTGTCTTCACATAATGATATTTCTCGTTATTGTTGGCATTGCTCAGTATTTCTCGTTTTGTGTCTGCTACGTGGCGGGATCTCAGTGCCAGTCGAACATAGCTCTACGTACGTTCACTGGACCAAATAAAAGTCCAAACACCGAACTCTTCCAGAGATCAATAATCATGTGCCACGTCACCTAAAGTTTGGTATCGAGCACTCAGTATTGCTGAATATACGTCCAAATTTTCGGTTTTTTGTCCGAACATAATAACTTTTCTAGGTTTGGATGCTTGGTGATGATGAGGAGAGCAGCGGAATCGGGTTAATTTTTAAAGTAAACACTAATTAAAAATTAATTAGGTATATAATCAATGAGAAAAGAAATTTTAGATTAGTCAAATTCATCCATTGCATGGGTGACTTATTAATTGAAATAAGCGTAAGATATATATCATTCAATGTTATACTTTCAAGATATGTTTTATATTTGTATAGTACATATGAAAAATTTAATATGGCTTGAAAATTTTAATATGGCTTGAAATATAAAGTTGTAGGGAATAGTCATATTTTTTGAGCTGTAAAGTTGTTTTATAAAATCAGTGTGTATTATCAAGACCAAATTATAATTAGGAGTACATTTTATACAAAATTAAGCGGTAAAAGCACGCTATCAAATTTATTCATAAAGGAGCGAATATGGAGTTTCAAGTAACGTATACATAACCGAAAAATATTAATCTAGTTTGATAGAAAACGGATAATTAAGGAAACCGAAACATTTGTTCTATAGACAACGAATTTTAATGTTCTGATTTCTATAGAAATCGGATGAATACATTCTAGTTTCTATAGAAACAAGAATTTAAGGTTCCAGTTTGATTTTTTTTTTCTTTTTTTAATTTAAATCATTTAATTTTTAATAAAGTTTATATCATTATTTAACAATATTTAAATTATAATTAAAATTCATTAAAATTTTAATGTTCTGATTTCTATAGAAATCGGATGAATACATTCTAGTTTCTATAGAAACAAGAATTTAAGGTTCCAGTTTGATTTTTTTTTCTTTTTTTAATTTAAATCATTTAATTTTTAATAAAGTTTATATCATTATTTAACAATATTTAAATTATAATTAAAATTCATTAAAAAGAATTGTTAATTTATATTTTATATTTAAAATATAGTTTTTTATATTTAAAAATTATTTTTT
>NW_021320019.1:3066044-3085672 GCF_001605985.2 Dendrobium catenatum | reverse complement strand
ATTCTGCTCAAGGCCGGACTTTCAGGCCTGACGTCTTCATCTGAGGCCCTCACCTTCGTTAGAGGCCTTAACCTTCGCCAGACGCCCTCACTTTTACCAACGGCCTTCACCCTCGCCAAAGGCCCTTACCTTTGCCAGAGGCCCTTGTCTTCGTCAGATTATCATCAAAGGCCGTATGCTCCACCAGAACATCACATGAGGCCTTCACATTTGTCAAAGGCCCTCACCATCACATGAGGCCTTCACATTCATCAAAGGCCCTCACCAACACCTGAGGCCTTCACCTTCACCTGAGGCCCTCACCTTCGCCAGAGGCCCTCATCTTCGCCAAAAGCCCTCTCCTCCGCTAGACTACCACTTGACGTCGTTGCTTTGTCGGAACACCACCTAAGGCCTGGACTTCTGCTGGGCCACTACCTGACGTCCAGAGTTCTACCAAAGTACCGCCCTACTACAACGGTCCTTCTAATCTCTGTCGCCTACTACGGTCCGTCGGACCTCCATCACCAGATAACGGTCTTCCAGACCCTGGTCTCCTATCGAATACGGTCTTTCAGGTCTATGTCGCCTACTACGGTCCGTCCGACCTCCATCAACAAATAACGGTCTTTCTGACCCCGGTCTCCTGCCGACTACGGTCCTTCTGACCTCTATCGCCTACTACGGTCCGTCCGACCTCCATCACCAGACAACGGTCTTCCAGACCCTGGTCTCCTACCGACTACGGTCTTTCAGGTCTACGTCGCCTACTACGGTCCATCCGACCTCCATCAACAGACAACAGTCTTTCTGACCCCGGTCTCCTGCCGACTACGGTCCTTTCGACCTCCGTCGCCTACTATGGTCACTGCGACCTCCATCACCAGACAACGGTCTTTCTGACCCCGGTCTCCTGCCGACTACGGTCCTTTCGACCTCCGTCAGCTACTATGGTCACTCCGACCTCCATCACCAGACAACGGTCTTTTTGACCCCGGTCTCCTGTCGACTACGATCCTTCTGACCAAACAAACATGTATATGTAATTCCTACAATGTAATGCAATCTATATGATGCACCTTTGCTACATCAATCCAAGGCCTTCTCCCAAGGAAGTGCCTCATTTGTAATAGACTACAAATACTAGTGGATTCATTCAAACTGGGCCAGGCCCCGTGTTTTTTTTCCCCCTTTTTAGGGGTTTTCCACGTAAAAACTCTGGTGTCTCTTATGAATGCTACACTCTCTCACTTATCTGCTTATGTGCTGGATCTTCGTACAATGCTAAGATGTTAAACTAAATATTTCTCTACCACCGCGAATACTCCAGGACACAACAATAATCAAACTGAGCGTCTCGGAAATACGAACCCAACGAGACCAAATTTGACTCAATCCGAGCCCAAATGAGTCCAAATCAAGGACCTAAAGCGCTATTGAAAGGTTCGAACCACAATTTGAGTTACCAAACGGTCTCCGATTTTGGCAAGCTTATAATTGAATCGAATGGCTTGACGAGACGAATCCAACGAGCCTAGGATCGCCGGATTCTGACATCACTAAGGCCTTCAAATGGCTGACGAATGGTGTATAATCAAAGGATTCAATATCAGCTGTCCATTCAACCACTCCTTGTTCGCCCCTGATCTCACACATATTTACAAGCCATGTCACTCCAGAAAAACTATAAATAGAGCCCTCATTCTTCACAAGAGGGACTCAAGTGAAGAGAGAGAAGAAGAAGGAAAGAAGAAGAAAAAGGGGAAAAGGAGAATCCTCTCCTCCTCGACCACCACCGGAGTTCTTCCCGCCGCCCGAACACGTCGGGATTCTGCGTGATATTCGGGAGAACGTCGGAATTCTGTCCAACTTCCACATGATGCTGAAGTTCTTCCCAATTATTGACAGAGTTCCCTCCTGACGCCGAAACTCCGCCAAAATGATGCCGGAGTTCTCCTCGTCCACCAACAGACGCCGGACTTCTACCCGACACCGGACCTTCACTCTTCGTCAAGTTTCTACCCAAAACCGGACTTCTACCAGTTATCGGACTTTGGCTAGACGTATATACGAAGACGGATTTCTTTCTATTGTTGGACTTCTACTTGACGTCGTTCTTCTGACCTTCATCGTCAGACACAGTCCTTCCAGCCTCCGTCGCAAGACAACGATCCTCCCGATCTCTGTCGCCCACCGACAACGGTCCTTTCAACCTCCGTCGCCAGCCGACTACAGTTCTCCTGACTTACGTCGCCCGCCGACTACAGTCTTTCTGACCTCCGTCGCCCGCCGACTACGGTCCTTCTGACTTTTTTTGCCCACCGACTATAGTCTTTCCGACCTCCGTCGCCCGCCGACTACGGTCCTCCTGACTTATGTCACCCGTCGACTACAATCTTTCCGACCTATGTCGCCCGCCGACTACGGTCCTCCTGACTTACATCGCCCGCCGACTACAGTCCTTCAGACCTCCGTCGCCAGCCGACTACGGTTCTTCTAACTTACGTCGCCACCGACTACAAGCCTTCCGACCTCCGTCGCCTGCCGACTACGGTCCTCCTGACCAAACGAACATGTCAATAGTGATTCTTTGTATTCATATCATGTAATGTACTCTATAAAATGTACATCAAGATAAGGCCTTCTCCCAAGGATGGGCCTCATTTTTAATCGACTACAATACTAGTGGATTCATTCAAACTGGGCTAAGCCCCGTGGTTTCTCCCCCTTTTCAGGGGTTTTCCACGTAAAAATCTTGGTGTCTCATAAATGCTAGACCCTCTCTCTTATCCGATTGCGTGCCGGATTTTCGTACAACGCTAAGACGATAAATCTTATATTTCTCTACCGCCGCGAATACTCCTGGACGCAACAATGCTAAAATTTTGTTTGAGACATTTTTCTTACTATTTTTAAAAATAATTTTTTTGTAAAATAAATTATACTAAAAAATAACTTTAAAAAGTAATAAAAATTTGTCTCAAAATGAAACCTAAATTTTTCAAAACCCGCATAAATAATTTGATCCAATCAAGAATTATTAGAAAGCTCTCAAATAATCTTAACGTTTTCCACTTCCAAATATATCAAGCCAATAAGGAGGACCACAAATTATTTTATTATAATATTCTACAGAAAAAATAATAGATTTTTTTTTTTTAAGTTGACTGGGTGGCAAGATGAAGAAAAAATGTATGTTGTTTCTAAAATATATTCATTCTCCTATATTTTCTTACATTTTCTTACAAATCAAAGGCATTTTCTTACTAATAATTATACAAACTGAGATTAGTAAGAACAAAAAACAATGTCTGTAATAATTATTCAAATAATTTCTATTAAACAAACCATTTTAAAATTAAAATTAACATGCCAAATATCATTAACTAAATTGAAATAATTGTTCTAAAAAAATGCTTAAAAATTTAGAAACAAAAACTTCACTCACTTGATTACTGATCGAGTAAGCCTCCCTCCAAGTATTCTCCAAAAGCTGTGCTGTTCTCAATTGAAAAATGTCCCTTTTTATAGCAAAAATGCATTATTGCCTACCTAAATCACTCCACCAGTCCATTTTAGATGAGAGCTAATCCCAATATAGTCGATAGACGATTCGGTCACGCACATATCGCTTACAATCTAGAATCGCGAGCGTGATCACGCCTGGACCGCTCCTGATTGGGCATAGGTCCTAGAGGAAGACGCCAAATTGTTTGGTGAATCGAACTCATGGGAGGAAACCACCTAAATAGTAAGACGAATTTTGTAGACTTCCACTATCATTTAATTTGACGATTTCTTTGCAAGCCTAAAACTTGCAATTTACGCCAAGATGTTTTACAACTTTGTTCCTTCTTAAATCACATCTCAGCTACTCCTTAAAAATTCCCCCTTATAAATGAAAAAATTATTATATGCGGAGTCCGGATTTCGCCCGGGCTACAATCAGGTGGAGCCATGATTTTTTTCTCTCTCATCTTTCACTTGTGCAAAGTGTGTATATAAGAGGAAAAAAATCTAAATGATTGCACTTGATTGGTGTCTGTACTAGAACTTACAACTATGAAATTATTCTGTGCAGACACCGGACGGGAGAACCATTCGGTTCCGCACTCGGCACTGATCGCAGTACATTTTTTGGAATGACGTTGCATATTTTTATTGGTCTCCAGAAGAATTCGAACCCGCACAAAATAATTTTTCATTTGTGATGAGTTTCTTATTGCTTATCGAAACAACATTTTAGAGGATGAAGTTAGTTGCTGCTTTGCTAGGGTTTCGCTTTGTGCCTTAGCCGCCTTGTTTTGCTGCCACCCCTTTCTCCCTCCATGAGGGGTTCCCTCCTCCATGGGTTTCCCTCTTCACGATCATGATTTTCATTTTTCCCCCTCTCTCAGCCCCCTGTGACCCTTCCTTCGTCTTTCCCTCCATCGCTTCTCAGATGGACTAACATAGTCAATCCTGGCATCTTGTCTTCAAAGGGCCTCCCTGTTGATTTTTTGTGAAGATCTTGAGGAAGTTCTTCTCTTCCAACGTGCTAAAACTGATGCTACTACTGAAGAGTATAATCTCTCTTTGGTAGGTTTCTCTATTGGTAGGAGACCTTATTATGAGGTTCTCCTAGCGGCTCTTCATGAAACCTGGAAGCTCCAAGGTACTATCCAGCTATTTAACATGAGCAATGGTTTTTTTCTTATAAAGTTCTCTTCTTCTGTAGATTATGAAATGGTATGGAATGGTGTGTGTGGTTCCTTTTAGGCCGCCCGTTCATTTTGTAGAAATGGTACCCTAGGTTCAAACCCCAAGGAGAAAATTTCTCTTCGGTCCCCATATGGATCAAGATCATTGACCTCCCTTTATGTGTTTGGAGCTCAAAGGGAATTTCTAGAATTGCTAGCAAAATCGGCATTCCTCCTGTGGTGGATGCCCTAAGGGTGTCAATTTTTGACATGACCCGAAACCCGACCCGAATCCGACCCGGAAAAATCCGGGTTCGGGTCGATCCGTTTATGAAACGGGTTGGGTTCGGGTTTAAATAGCTGACCCGTTTAAAAAACGGGTCGGGTTTGGGTTGACCCGGCAACCCGAAAATGACCCGTATTTGACCCGGAAATGTTCTGCCCGGTCTGCCCACTTCGACTGCCCGGCTGCTCGACACGTCAAGTCTTGTCGCATCGCAGTTTGGGAATCACATGCAAGCTGGCGTTGCCTGCTTCGGCTTTGCGGTTCACGTGCAAGCTGGCGTTGCCCACTTCAAAAAACGCTCGCGTGCCAGCGCCGGTAGCCGCCAAGCCTTCCTTCGTTCATTCGCTTCGCCGCGGTGCGACGGGACCACCGCCGAGCCCGCTTCGAAAAACGCTCGCATGCCTGCGCCGAACCCGCCTCGCGTTTAACTAATCAGGTCGGGTCAACCCCGCAATCGGGCCGGGTCGGGTCCGAGTTGAGTTGTCCGACCCGTTTGCAAAAAACGTGTCAGGTTCGGGTTGACCCGTTTAGAACCGGGTCGGGTCGGGTTCGACCCGAACACGACGGGTTGACCCGAATTAAGACCCCTACTAATTGCACAAAAATTCAGATTAACCTATTCCCGGGTTTGTATTCAAGTGAACAACAAAACCAAATACCCAGATTCTATCCCCATCTCCATAGAGGATGAAATTATGCATTTGAAAATTCAATATGAGTGGAGGCCTTCTCCCTATGATGTCTGTGGTTACGTGTTTCACTCCATTGCTAGCTGCCCCACTAATCTGGGTAATCAATTAAAAGATGGTCTCAAGAAAGCTCCCTCTTATAGAGGTAGGAGCACCTCTTGAGCCCCCAAAGCCACTCGAAATAGCAAAAGAATTAGCAACTCTTCCTTCTAGGCCAAGGTACCAAACCAGCAGACTAGTTTGAAGGCCCAACGAATCCCAACTCAGTAACCTCCTAAACCTCCCACTTCTACCCTCACTTTTGACATCCCCTCATCTTCTTTACCTTCAACGTCAACCCACCCACAGCCTAAAATAGACCAAACCTCTGCTACCAAGAAACATCCCCCTAAAGTTGATATAATCCCTAATTTAAACTCCCCCATGGAAGAAACCATCCTGACTTCCATGACTCCCTAATTCCACAAAAATTGGCAACTGCTATTGTATCCCCGAATAAGTTTGATACTATTTTGTTCATCCAAATGGATGCTATCTCCAGCAATAGTGATCCCTCATTAAAAACCCATCCACCAAAATTAAAGGATGATACCCCTCCTCCAAAAGCTAAGGATGATGCCTTATTCCAACCTCCTCCCTCTTCCTCATCACAGATTAAAAACACTCAAGGAAAGTATTCCAGGAAGCCTCAAGCATCTACTTTCAAATCTTAATGACCTTTCCTTCCATTGCTTCTTGGAACATTAGGGTTTTAACAACCCTAGTAAAGTTATTACATGTAAGCACTTAATTAGGACTCACAAGCTAAACATGGTTTACATTCTAGAGAATATAATTCATTTGAATTCTATAGCTGAACCTTGGTTCATTGTAATTGATTCGGTGTTTGTCTCTGAAGTTAGTTGCAACAATTTTGAGATATATATTTCTAGTAGAATTTGGATCAAGTGGGTTGGAGACAAGATTAACTTTTCTCCCACTTAATTTCTTCTCTTCTCAAATGATATGTGGCTTCATCAACTATGGTCCATCTATGACCTTTTTTCTTAGTGTAATCTATGGCTCTAATTCTGCAGAGGAAAGATCCACTCTATGGAAACAACTTTGTTTAAATTCTCCCTGTTCTGATTTGTCGTGGATTATTATGGGTGGCTTTAATTGTTGCATATACAAGAATGAGAAGGCTGGTGGACCCCCACTTCATTTTAGCCGTTTGGGAGACTTTATTCTTTCATTTTTGATAATCATATCATTGACCTCTATTCTCCTGATCTCTTCTACACTTGGTTTAACCAACAAACTGAGAATCCCATACACATCAAGCTGGACAGGGTTTTAGTTAATGAGGCTTGGATTGCCAACTCCCCCCTCTCTCATTACTTGGTGGATGAACCCTTGTTCTTTGACCATTGCCCGATTGTGCTCAAAGATAGCGGCTCTCATTATAAAATTAATCGTTTTCAATTCAAGAATTTCTAGACTTGTAAGGATGATTACTAGGGCATCCTGTTAAATATCTTCTTGGAGCCTTCCATGAGGAACCCTCTGATGGATTTTTCTAATAAACTTAAAAAACTCAAAGCTTTGATCAAAACTAACTATTAGGCCTCTGCTAATGAAATTCAACTATCTCTCAACAATCTTCATGAAAAGTAAAAGTCCCTTCTTTCATTACTTGATTTTGACCCTACCAACCTCCCCCTTAACTCTACTCTGAAAGCCACTAATGATAAGATTGCTGATTTAACCGCCTCTTGGACTTCCTGGGTCACTCAAAGGGCCAAAACCAAATGGCTTAAAGATGGGAAATATGACCTTAAATTTCTCTACTTGAAAATTCAGATGAGGAAGAACTTTAATAGTTCTGCTCTTTATACTGGTATGAGTGGCAATTCTGGGAACATTTACAATGCTAAGGCAGGGATTATTTCCCATTTTTCAGAATCTTTTCAATCCTCCTAATCTTTCGACTCATGATATTCCTTGTTTCTCTGCTGGTAATATTGTACCTCATTCCATGCAATCCATCCTCACTGATCCTATCACCCAAGCTGAAATTAAAGCTGCAGTCTTCTTTGGGGTTTCTTCTTCATCTCCTAGTCCTGATGGCTTTAATTTTCTTTTTTATAAATCGGGTTGGCACATTCTTAGCCCTCCTCTTTGTAAAGTGGTCATGTCCTTCTTTGATAAAGGGTATATGCTTAAAGGGTGTTAAATCTACAATAATTTTTTATTCATAAGACCTCTCATGCTAATTATATATCAGATTTCAGGCCAATCTTTCTCTGCAATACCCTGTACAAGATTATTTCTAAAATTCTTGCCTCTAGGCTCAAGTGCATCATGCCACTTATTTCCAATCAGGATCAGGTTAGCTTCATTAGTAATCGTATTTCCACGGATAATGTTATTTTGGCCTCTGAATTATCGTGTTTATTTAAAAAGTGTACTAAAGTGTTATATGTGTGCCAAGTTGGATATCAAGAAGGTTTTTGATTCTCTCTCTAAAGACTTTTTGTTGCAAAGAAAGGCTCAAAAGGGTATTACTCCCTTATTCATTAATTGAGTGAAGGATTGTATTACCAACATGCATTTCTCCATTTGCATGGATGGTGGCTTGGAGTGCTTTATCCCCTTCCTTTATTGGGCTATGGTAGGGGTGTCCCCTTAGTCCTTATTTGTTCTGCTTTGCCATGGATGCTTTATCTTGTTTATTTGATAATATGGAGAAGGGGATTTCTTTTTAGCCGGTTGACAATAATGGATTTCAAATATCGCATCTTATTTATGCTGATGATGTGCTTGTTTTTTGCAAAGCTACCCGTCTAATTTCCAAGAGTTGATTGACATAATTCTCACCTTTGCTATCTCCTCTGGCTTGAAAGTTAACCCAGATAAAAGTTCCATTATTATGCAAGCCAATTCTCCCTATATAAATAAGATTTTTGATTCCCTCCAAATTCATAACTACTGCTCGAGCTTTACTTATTTGGGCATCCCCATCTCTATCAAAAGAACCCTCATATCTCAATTCTTTTCCCTTCTAGATACTATTTCTAACAAGCATTTTGGTTAGAAAGTAAAATCTCTCTCTTATGCAGGAAGGCTTTAGTTTCTTCGTTTAACCTTTTGAAATATTATTGCTTACTGAATTCGTGGTGCTATTATACCTAAATCCTGTTGTAAATAGATAGCTAAACTTTTAGCAAAGTTCCTTTTCTTTGGTGATATTAAGACTAGAAAAATTTCATCTAGTCTCGTGGCCTAACACGTGTAGGGAGGTTTGGGTTTGCTTACTTTTCAAGCTATTCATTATACTTTTGACTGCTCTCTGATCATTAGAATTTATAACTAGACTTCTCCTCTTTCGACTTGGTTTTTCTCCAATCACTGCCCTCCTTGGAAAAACTCCCCTAAGTCTTCCTCGACTATGTGGAAAAGTTTTTGCATCTATGCTTTTAGAGCTAAGCCTAATTTGATTTTCAAAGTTACTGATAATTCCCCCTTTAGCTTAAAGTGGGATCACTGGTGCATTGGCATTTGCATTCTAGAGCTCCAACATCATCATGTTCTAACTAGGCTCTTCCAGGATAATGCTCCACTGGCTATGCTTTATGACTCTGTTGATTGGAGGCTTCAGGTTAACTGTCTTGCTGAAATTCAAAATCTTATTGCCTCTATCCCTATTATCCGAGATGGTAATGACAGCTGTTTATTTTTGGGGTTCTAGTCGTAATCCCAATTTTGGGAAGTTTATTCAAGATTTTTACAAATATGATAGAGATGTCTTTTGGTGTAGTTTTGTGTGGCATAAAAAATTTGTATTAAGATTATCTTCTTATGCCTGGCTTTATTTTGTTGGAGGTTGAAAACTGCTGATGCATTACTCAAAAGGAACATTGCCGTGGAATCCAGTTGTATTTTCTGCTACTCTAGTCTTGAAAGTGTCACTCATATGTTCTTTGAGTGTGATTACACTTTTAGTATCATTACTAGCATGCTCCCCTCTCTCAACATCTTTCTCTTGAGACCTAATCTCAGTCAGATTGTAGACTTCTTTTCTGGTTGGGGCTTCAGATCTAACAGATTGGCTTTTTATTTTTTGGTTTTATGGGCTACTGTTTACAATACCTGGAGGGAGAGGAATGATAGGAAATTTGCCAATTGGTTTAAAAGCATTTCAACTATGCAAATATTGATTAAAAAGGCTCTTGCTATTAAGTTATATAGAAGGAAGAATGGGGAGGAATTTAAAGCTCTTTTGTAGCTTTTCTCAATGTGGTTTATTGTATATCTCGGTGTGGTTATGTTGGCCCTGTTTTGCTATTTTGAATTTCAGCCTTATGTTGGTTTTTTTTTTGCTAGGCTCTTGTATTTGGTCGGGGTCTATGATGTTAAGGTTGCATCCTTTCCCCCTTGGATGACAATTCTTGCATCAAATTCTTATTTGACGGCATCTCTGGCAACCGGGGGATCTTTGGCTAATCCGAAGGTGTATATCTAACTATGCTGAGCCTATTAAGTTTTTGCCCCCCTCGTCATTTATGGGGGCTGTTCTTGGCTTATTGGTTGCAATTTACAATTCATTTGATCCCCTTTTTCTGTGGATCTCCTCTGATTAGCTTTTTTTTGGCATATTTTATTTCTTTTTGACATGTGTGTTTTGCATCTTTTTGGTGGCCTTTCTCTAGCTGCTTCCTATAGCTTGCTCCTGCAATTTTGTATTTTTTTTAAACTTTTTTTCTACACATGTAACTAGTTATCTTTAATAAAATTTGGTATCTGCCCTCAATTTTTCAAATTTTTTTATTTACTAAATTTTTTTTTTGGGGGGAATTTTTTTTATTTACTAAAAAGATTTTTTTTTGGGTAAAGCGAGCAAAAAAAAGCTGTTCACATTCGGACCATTACTTATTATTCTCTCCTGTAAAAGATGAAGAGAACAATTATTACGTCCTATGACCGGACGTAGAGCTACGTTCGGCCGCCAATAACATGTTGCCACGTGCTCTTACTCTTTACCGCGCGGCCCGACGACTTGACCCGGAGCGGAACCGAGGAATGCTATGTTCGCGATTTTCTCGGTATTGCTCGGTATTTGCTAGGTATTGCTTTGCAAAAGTGAGAAATACCGCTCTGTGAAGACCAATACCATGCAAATACCGAGTTGTACCGGATTTTTTACAACTCGGTACAACTCAGTATTTGCTCAGGATTTGCTCGGTATTGCTAGGTATTTGCACGGTATTGCTAGGTATTTGCTCGGTATTGCTAGGGATTTGCTCGGTATTGCTAGGTATTTGCTCGGTATTGCTAGAAAAAACTAGGTACAACTTGGTATTTGCTCGGTATTGCTAGGTATTTGAAATATATCCAAAAGGTGATGGGATGTTGTTCGGCTCGTTAAAGATTTAAAAAAACGCACATGCGAGAACCCAAAAAATAGCAGGTCGGGTCGGCAAATTTTCAACATAGAGGAGCCTATGTTCACGGACCGAATAAAATAGGAAAAGTTCTCTTCAGAGTTGGAAATGTTATTAGCGAAAGGAAAAGTTCAATTTTCCCAAAAAAAAAAAAAAGGAAAAGTTCCCGGCTTTGCGTCCGCAAAATCACGCTCCAATTTCTAGACTTTGCGTCCGCAGCTCTTTCTCCAGACCACTCCCAATGCAACCTCCAATGACCCTTTCCCCTTTGTCTCCCTCAGCACATCGTGCCTGCCGGTACATCTCAAACCCTACTCTGCTGTCACCCTCAGTCCATCTGGTGAGCCCAGCCATTCTCATCTCTGACCATCGTTCCCAGTTCCAAATGGCTGTAAAACATGACCCTAAATGTTAGGCCAGCTTCTCTTATCTGGCCGACGATCCTCCAGGCATCCGTCAAATCCTAACGTTGCCGACTTCACACAAGCGTCTTATCTAATCTGGAATATTTTTAACTGCTTTTTCTTTTGTTCAAAAATTTTGAGTGAAGTTGCCAATATGCTTGTATTTGCTAATAGATCATCTTGTTTTCATAATTATAAGAAGAAGAAATAGGTGAAGTATCTATATTGCAATGTGGATTGATAAATTTTAGATTATTGAGAGCTTAATTAATGTTGAACTTTAATCCGAGAGTTACTCAATTTTTCAACAGGTAAGCATCTTTTTTTGTAGTTTAGATGTTATCCTGTCCTGTATACATTTTATGTTATCATAGCTTCTTCAATCACCTAATGGTAAATCTATGCAATTTCTGTAAAATGATACTTGCTTTGTTAGTCTTGACTTCACAATCTTGACATGGCAAACTTAAAGGAAAGGTGATTCATTTTTTGTTCTACCAGTGTATCACTTCTTTTAATTGCTATGTAGTTTGGTCATAAATTATCTCTGTTTGTTTCTTATGTGTAAGAATGTTTTTGTTATTACATTTTTTCTTCATATCTCTGCAACTTTCCTTCGTTTGTTGTATTAAATGGCTTTCAAACTAAAATTTATCTTCAAACATGCTATTTTTTGGGTTGTTTGGTTTCAATCTTGGTTTACTATTTCTAAACTGACCATGATAAGGGCTGAGTGGTTAGAAATAAAAGGGTTAGGGTCTGGGGAGAAGGGTCTAAATAGCATAGGTTTTAATCTTGCCTTTTTGGATTAAAATCAGTGATCTAGAGCTATGCTTATTATTGCAAATTATAAACTTCCAAATTTCCCTTGTTGAATATGAGAAGATTTTTGAAGAAGATTCTTTAAGTTCTCAAACATTAGCAGAAGAGAAGAGAAATTGGGTGATGCTGGATCTATGATGTACCGACACTCATCTTAAAGAGGGAATGCAGTGTCGGGCACGGACACGCACCCGACACGGCGGTGACACGTGTCAGACACGGCAGACACGTATTCGATTAAAATAATATCTAAATTTAGGTGGACACGTGTGTCAGACACGCTTGCCCAAATTTTTGATGATAAAATTATTTTAAATTATAAAATTTTTGTATTTTGATATTTACTAAATCAATTATAACATCATATTCGCTCGTATATGTATCAATATGAGCCTGCCGTGTGCCTTAGGGTTTTCGCCCCTTGCTCCATCTCCTGCAGCCCCTTGTGGTGCCGAACTTCCCTCCTCTCATCGCCTGTAGTGCTCTCACAATTCTCCCTATATAATTATTTGTCAACTTATCATTTGTAGTCTTTTCACACAAATGTCATAGCATTCCTATCTTTTCCACACTCAAATAGGTTATCATTGATATCTTTATCACATGCTCATCCCGATTAAACATAGTTATCTAAACATGGTTGTACTAGACATTTTGTACTAAAATTTTATATTAGAAGCTAGACAACTTATCATGATATTTATTTATTATTGTTTGTCATTTCTAATATGATGTTATATTAATTTCTATGCACTATATAAAAAAGTTGTAATGCCGTGTCCGCGCCGTACCCGTGACCTGTGTCTTTGTCGTGTCCGTGTCCGTGCATCATAGTGGTGGATATAATTAAAATTAACATTATTGAAATATAACGGTTTGGCATTCCTTTTTATGCTAATATTATTTATGTGTTCTAAGTTCTTTATGATTATGATCTTTTCATGCTAAGATTCTTTACATATACCGTTGAATCCACATGTTTGAGGATCACAGAATTGCTGTGAAGATAATTTTTATGCATTAATGTACTTCAGTATGAAGTTCTAGATTTCCTTAGGAATTTGAAATTTTATATATCAATATCTCTTGTAATCGAAATTAGCAATTAAAGATAATTTTTATGTACAAAAAAATGTTAAACACGTGTTAGCCTTAGATTAGAAGCTATTCAAAATAAGTGATTTAAACTATGCTTCAAGCTCTCTTAACAGACAGTCATGCTTACCAGGAGTTAACAAATTTCTACTATCTACAAGTTTGATCTGGTGGGGTGATGTTAACATTTCTAGCAAGATAAGTGGTAAACGATAACAACTTATATGTCAAATTTAATGAAGCATAGCAAATTTAGTCATTACATAAATTAGCTGGTGGTCCTTAAAAACATTGGTTGTTGGAGATAAATTATGTCACCTTTAACTTAAAAACATTACTTGTTGGTGGTTGAACCATATTAACTATACAAGTAAGAGATTGTTAAAAGGGAATTATCAACACATATGTGGAAGTGAATATGACAATCATTATGTTGATACAGTCGTATTGGGTGTTGGTCTAAGTTTTAGGTTATGTTGATCTGCATTGACATCTTATCCATGTTAATCTCTATAAACAGAGTGTATAGAATGATGTATAATTTGGAAAAAATTTGGAATAAAGCTTTAGGTTAAATTTTCCTTCTCCAAGTTCTATCTTCCTTCTCTCCCTCTCTCTCTCTCTTGCAATAAGAGCTCAAGAAGAGCTCAAGAACTTATCCTAATTCCTAACAAATGGTATTAGAGCCAGTTGTCAGTTGTCGGAAACCAAGCTAGGTGGTGGTGGAGGAGATTTTATTGTCTAAAGAAACCGATTTAGAAAAGAGCGGCGGTCTCGGGTTTGGAACAGGGCTTCAGGCGTTTCATTCGCAACCATTAGTTCAACATGTGCTACAAACAGTCGTTTCATTCACAAAAAAGTTCATCTACTTGCTATCGATTGAAGTAAAGTGCCATCCATACATAAGAGCTGATTCACAATTACATCCTTTGTTCAACAATGCAATCAGAGCAATAGATGATACACATTTACCAACAATTGTTAGTTGTCGTCTACTAAAATCGAAAGAGATTTATTTTACAAACTGTAATGGTTGATTTCTCATTTGATTCTCAATTCATCTACATCGCTTTTGTCAAAGAGGGGTATGCAACAAGTAGAGGGTGCTACGACAATCAGTGGATGAAGGAGCATTTTGTGTATCATAAGAAAATATTATTTGGCTAATGTGGGCTATGAAAGCACTAGTAAATTCATTTTGCCATTAAGAGGATATCGATATCATCTAAGTGAGTATTTTGGAGGGGCATCCCATAGATACTTTGTGCTAAATGAGTTGTATGACCATTGTCATGCTTATCTACATAACATAGTGGAGAGAATTTTGGTATATCGATGAGAGATTTCTTAGTGTATTGTGTGATATTGTGATTGCTTGCGCATTGTTGCACAATTTTACTAGTCGCTTTCACTGAACATGACATATTTTTTAATATGTAGAAAAGGACCAAATGATTCCTCAACTATTTGTGAGGGAACAAAGTTGTCTTCAACTCTTTTGAGTGACACTAACTAGCTTGGTCTCTCAACTCTTTAAAATAAGATTTTTTTGGTCATAACATCTAATGTTGGAGTTAATAGTATTGAATATAAGAGTATTTTGATCATATTTAATTAAATATTTATTAAGTATAATTTTCAACTAATTATAATTTTTTAAAAAATTAATTAAACATTTCTTTAACAAAAAAATTAATATTAATAATTTTAGTCATATTTTATAAAATATGAATGTTAAAAATATGTATGACTAAGTTGAAAATAACATCTATTTGCATTTGATTTCTCTAAATCAATAAATATCATATTTTATAAAATATGACTAAAATTTTTGAAATTAAAAAAAATTATGATTATTATTATTTATTAAAGAAACATTTAATAAGATTTTCTTAGAAAAGTTATAATTACTTGAAAATTATATTTAAGAAATGATCAAAATACCCTTATATTTAACACTATTAACTCCATTGAATATTAAGACAAAAAATATCTCATTTTAAAGAGTTGAGGGACAAAATTGATCCCTCAAAGGAGCTGGGGATTAGTTTGGTCCCTCACAAAGAGTTAAGGGACCATTTTGATCATTTTCTATTTTAATATATCTCAAACCAACATGCAACATGATAATGAGTTGGGTAAGGTGGTAGCCAATGATGAAGATCTTAACATGCACGCAATAGTTGGGTAGAGAGTTCAAGGAGATGCTGTAAGGCATACAATAGCCACCGGCATATGAGAAGTATGTGTAAGACATTAACTTTGTCATTTTCAAAATAATTTCATGTAATCTATAATTAACTAATGCATTATTTTGATAATAGGAATTGGGTCAAAGGTATCACTCCACTTAGCATTTTGAGATGATGGAAGTAAAATGGTGTCTATTTTATATTCTTGCATTTATAAGAGGTGTAGCTGATGGTCACATTGTCTATCAATCTTATTATTATATTTGTGTAAATATTTTAGATTATTCATTAAATATTATGAAGTTTTAAAATTATACTATAAAGTATTGAAGCATTTTCTATTCATGATGTGAGATGTAAGCTCAATGTGTTTTGAGGCATAAATCCTAAAATTAAAAAAATTGTGTAAAGTGAAAATCAAATTTAAAAGTGATTTTTTTTAATATAATGATCAAATAATATATTTAAGGATAAAGCATTAACTTTTTATTGAATTATGAAGTAACAAATTGGTTCACAGATGAAATAAAAAATGGTGTAAGTTGTAAAATGGAAAGTGATAAATTATAAGAAATAATATTAAAATTCAAACTTCACAATAGTAAAATAATATAAAATATAAAAATTATATAAAAGTATCAGATTATATCAAGTTCAACTCTATCTTTCTTCTTTCTCAATTTTTTGCTCATCCATATTTAATTCATAAAGAGAACATTAATAGTATGACAACTCAGAAGTTATATGTGTTATCATCACCGAGAGTCGCCTTCTGATGTACTTAGTTTTTATCTATTTCAATCATCTTCCTTTTTTTCTAATTATTTTATCAACATAAAAAAAGAATAATACTCCAAATTAAAGAAGCTTAAGAAAATAAATACATTATATATATATATATATATATATATGCTTTTTAATTCTTTCTATAGTTGGCTTGTGGTTGATGTAAATGCTTTGTTTTTCTTATCATCAAAGAAATCAATGTTTAGATCTTTTTCTTATAATTCAAATGGTGTTATCTCCACTTTAGCATCCACAAATCATTCATCATCTGATTCCATGTCCTCACAAATTAAATGATCGTCATTTTTCTTCAACCCCTTCTTATTCAAGTTTTTGTGTCAGAGTTTTTTGTTCTACATGATGTACGCCAAGGAATTCATTATTAGGATTGTGAGGAGAACTCTTATTTTCATGTGCACTTGATTGTATGATATTCAATTGTGTTCACATCTAGATGAAGAGCACACTAATTTTGAAACCTTAAGAGCGAGATGCTTTAGTTCTGGAGTGCCATCACCAAATTATATCCACCACTAAATTGAGATTTAAGTAAATTAATATAATAAGTTGGATGAATTATTTTGATATATAATTTTTTATCTAACATAAAGAAGCAAATCAACTTGGAGATCGATTTGGAATTGTCTTTCATTTGCTACACTCCAAAGAACTTCTTATTCGTGAAAGGTATCAATTATATGTCAATATTTGCTCCCTTAGATGAATCGGTTATAAGTTTATCCATGTAATGGTATAATCCTAATTTTATCTCAAGATTTATTAACTTATTTTTTGCATATTAAAACTGAGGATTCAAATAATAGTCTGTTGCATGTAAATGATGATGAAGTTGTAGCTCCTAATTTTCATCAATAATATCATAAGTTTCTCTATACGGGCACTCTTGTCCTCATAAGTTGTGGGAAATCAGTTCATTTATTTCATCTCAGTCTTTTTCTTAGCATCTATCATAGACAGAACCTAATCTAGTGGTATAATGGTTATAATATCATAAATCAATCTATGCCATCTTTCATTTAAAGCTATCTTTCTATCTTCTTTCCCCTCAAATTTTCTTGCCTAAGCACAACTCAACCATTGTGTTAAAGTGAACATTGTCTCAAAAGGCTATCTCGTCTCCAACATGCTTTGCAAAGTTAAATAGTCTGTGACCAAATTTTTGTTGTAGGTCTCAGTATTTCTTTCTTTGAAAATTTTATCATAAATGTCAAAGCTCAAGAATGATTATCTAAAAATTATTATTATTATTTTACTTTAGGTAATACATTCTTATTTTGATGCAGCCTCAGGTTTTTCATTGATTAGATCTATACATTTACGTCATAGGGAGTCTAATAGACGTGTGCTTCTTTTTCTTTGTAAGTTTCATACATGTAGTCATATAATCACTAGTATTATCTGTCACCACTTGAACCACCAAGTGCTCCTTAATCTCATCAATAATACTGTAGAGTAGAAAAAAAAAAGCATCTTTTACCTTATCAGATGCCTTAATGGACTTTTAAAAAATTGTGTCATAAGAGTTATTGGTCAATACACTTATCAAATTTCTATTTTTTATATCTGACCACCAGCAGATGTGATAGTCACCCTTGTCTAGCTCCAGGTCCTCTAGATTTCCTCAATACATTTTTTTCGGTGTTTGTCAACTCCTTAAAAACTTAGATACTCAAATCATTCATGGATGGATGTTTCAACCTTTGCCCATAGGCTTAAACTAAATGGATCATATTGTAGCAAGCAAGAGACGTTGCAATGTTAAAAGGGACAACATTCTGATAAAAATTGCCTATATATATATATTCATGCTCCCTACTAGTCTCCGGGGTCAACTTCTGTGATGTAGAAGACCAATTTTCTTATCCATCCTCCACTGTGTTTGTAATGTAGTGATCATAGGACCTCTTGACCTTTACAAAACATGGGTTGCAATGAGGTTGATGAGTTCGACCTCTATGCTTGCTTTCGAAGTATGAGCCAACATTAACTCTATCACAAAGTATTTTTGTGTCTGGTGCTTTAATATTATTGACTTATTTATGTATGATTTGATCTCTTCCTTTACTTTATCAGACTCTTTGATATATGGTGCCACATTATGGGATCTGAATATGTGATGGATGCTGCTTTATAGTCGTCGATCAATGGATCTACGGGCTCGAGAAAATACCCTGGATGTGAGACAAGATAGCTCCAAGCCTATATGAAAGGGCAAAAGAAAAATGGATTATTAACAAAAAAAAAAGAGAGAAATAATAAGAAAAAATGACCACATATACCTAAGGGACGAGTCTCTTCTGGCAAATCCACAGAATGGTGATCATGTAAATAAGAGGTAATATGGGGTGATGATCCTCCTGGCGAACCACTCGAAATCAGCCAGGTCGTATCTGAAATGGGAGGATGAGAAGCGATCAGCCCTGCACCAATGTCATTAGTAGTGCTACGAGCGAGCTGAGGGGATGATAACTGACCACCTACATGTACATACATGGAAGAAGGTAAAAAGTAGATCGTAATACATGTCATAAATGGATATGTATATTGAACTATTTACCTCCAACATCATCAGGAGTGGTGTAATCGGTATGTACTCAGAAGCCAAGTGACCCTTTACATCCATATCATTCAATGACGGCGTATGTGTAGAATTACTTGGTGCAAACTCAGGCTCTGCATTCAAGTGAAAATACGTTAAAATAAGAATAAAATATAGCTATAAATAAGATCCATGTTAATACCTACTGCTGGGCTTGAAGTGGCATCACAAGCTGATGAAACATGTGTAAATTCCCTAGGATGCATCTCAGGAGAAAGTTTGATACCCGAGCAAAAGAAAGCAAAGTGACGCATTGTTCAATCGAGTAATAGAAAATAAACAATATGCAATAGTACCTTCATCATTAGGAGGGAACTGACTCCAAAATGGGTGAGCCTGGTAGATTAGCAGATGTATGTTTGGATGATGAAATAAAGAAGAGAATGTCAAAGTGATAGGAAATACTTGAGTTCGCAAGTAATCCTAATCCAAATCGGTGAAACTTCAACAACAAAACTGCTGTCCACAGCAGAAAACAGCAGGAAACCGGAGAAAATAGGGAGAAACACAATAGAAACTCGTAGGAAAACGAAGCAAACACTTTTATTTCAATAGAGGATTAAAAGCACTTGCAAGATACAACTTTCCTTCAATTCGAGAGGAAGGAAAAACTCTCCAACGATCTCCGGCAAAGCCAAGAGCCCAAGAACACC
>NW_021320019.1:3025709-3062021 GCF_001605985.2 Dendrobium catenatum | reverse complement strand
AAAAAAAATATCAATTAAACAAAATATCTCATGTTGAATTTGAATTGAAGTTTTCGTAGTCTGGAGTCTGATTTTCCTGAAATGTTAGTACACACAAGAGCAAGTGCAAATCTTCTGAAATTGTTAGGAGATAACTATACATTTGAACAATAATGTTTGGAATCATCAAAACTACATAAGTTGCATAAATATAACTCATTCAAATAGCAACTATTCAAACAGTGGGATCCAAGATATGATTGCTACCCTTATTTTCCATCGAATCAACACTTAGAAATATAGGATAGTGTTTCCCATAAATGGCGCCAAACTATTGTGGGGTAGAATATACGCGGCAATAGAGTTAAAATTTTTCATCTTAGCGTTGTATGGATATCCATCACATAAATATAAAAGATATAAAACACAAGGATGTTTACATGAAAAGCCCTAAAAAGGGAAAAACTATGGGGTGACGCCTAGTTGAAAGAATTTCACTAGTGTTTGCTTGAGTTACAAGAGACTGACTCATCCTAAAAATTTAGGATAATCATATTACAATAATCAACTCTCGGGTTGAAATGCGTTGCACACGGACATCAAAATACTGATATCAGAAAACTGATGTCTATTGTTTTTCAGAGAGAGTTCTAATGTTACTTGGAGGTCGGACAGAACTCCAGCATCACTTAAAAGTAAGACAAAACTTTGGCGTCACTTGAAAGTAGGGGGAAACTCTAACTTCACTTGAAAGTCAGGCGAAACTCTGACGTCATTAAAAGTCGTGCGGAACTCCAGCGTCACTTGAAAATTGGACCGAACTTCGACGTCACATGAAAGTTCGACGAATATCTGGCAGTGGTCGAGGAGGAGATTCTTCCCTCCTTCTCTTCTTCTCTTCTCTTCTTCTTCTTGCTTGGGTTCCCTCTTAAGAGAAATGAGGGGCTATTTATAGCTTTCTAAGAGTGGCATGACTCATTAATAGGAGGATTAAGGGAAAATATAGAGTGGTTTGGATGGATAGTCGATATTGAATCCCTTGATCGTGGACCGTTTGTCAGACATTTGAAGGTCTTAATGATATTGGAATTTGGCGATCTTGTGTTTGTTGGATTTGTCTCGTCGAGCTGCTCGATTCGATTATAAGCATGTTATGTTTTGAAACCTTTTGGTAATCCAAATTATGGTTTGAACCTTCCAACAATGCTTTGGATATATATATAGATGTTGCGGGCTAGAATATACACCGCGATAGAGTTAGAATACTATGTCTTAGTGTTGCATTAATATCCATCTCACACACAGAAAACTCAAGATTTTTACGTGGAAAGCCCTGAAAAAAGGGGAAAAATCACGGGGATTGGCCCAATTAAAAATGATTCTACTAGAACTTGAGTTGGTTACAACGAGCTGATTCGACTCCAAGGGCGATCAGATTACAAGTAATAATTGTACCATAGAAGTCCGAGAGTCAAGTGGTAGATCGGCAGAACTTCGGGCTTCAGGTAAGGGTCTGGCAAAACTCCAGGCCTGAGGTGATGATTTGGCGAAGACGAGCGCCTCAGGTGGTGGTCCGGCGAAGGTGAAGGTCTCAGGTGATAGTCCAACGAAGGTGAGGGCCTCAGGTGGTGGTCAGACGAAGGTGAGGGCCTCAGGTGGTGGTCCGATGAAGGTGAGGGCCTCAGGTGGTGGTCCTGCGAAGCTCCGGCGGTGGTCCGACGAAATTCCGGCGGTGGTTGAGGAGGAGCTTCTTCCTTCTCTTACTTATCTTATCTTCTTCTCTTTCTTGCTTTTTGTCTCCTTTCAAGAGAAATGAGGGGTCTATTTATAGATTTTTGGAGTGGCATGACATGTAAATAGGTGAGAGATCAAGGGTAAATTAGGAGTGGTTGGATGGACTGCCGATATTGAATCCCTTGATCATAGACCGTTTGTCAGACATTTGGAGGCTTTACTGATTTCGGAATTCAGTGATCTTGGGCTCGTTGGATTCGACTCGTTGAGCCGCTCGATTCGACTATAGGCTCGTCATATTTGAAAACCGTTTGATAACTCAAACAGTGGTACGAAGCTTCAAACAGCGCTTCGGGTCCTTGATTTGGAATCATTTGGACTCGAATTGAGTCAAATTTGGTGTCGTTGGGTTTGTATTATTGAGACGCTTAGTTTGACTATAAGTTTACTGAAATTGGAGTTCGGATGATCCCGGATTGAATTTTTGAAGGTTTCTGCTTGATTTTGCCTCGAGATTTGTGCCCGATAAAGATAATTTTTTTGATAATATATATTATATATATATTCAGCAAATCAAATAACCCATGAGTAGTAATTAAGAATATTTAATTATTTCAATCAATCGTGAAATTTTCTTGACGCCGCCGATATGATTCAGGAACTCCGGCTATCATCACAAACAAAATGTCAATCCCAACTTTTCTTACGTGAAAAACACGTGTGCTAAAAAAAAAATAGAGATTTTCGTGAAAAAGTTTGGTTTTGATGCCCCAATAAAATTATGTCTGTATTCAAACTTTTTAATTTCCTTTAAAATGATCTGGTTAATAATTTATTATATTTATTTAAACAAAATTTAATATCCCTAAAACTCATCTTAATTAAATTTTCATCAAAATATTTAAATTCAAAATTTCTCAAAATTTAGGTCAACATAGTTTGACTAAAAACAATTGATCATTATGCATTTAATAGCCATTAAATTTATTTTAAAATGAATCTGATAATTACGATTTTATTAAAATTCATTTTATATTTATTTTAATATAAATCAAATATTTATAATCTTAATTAAATTTAAATTAAAATAATCTGACCTAGAAATAGGGGTGTTAAATTTTGACACGACACAAATCCGACCTGGAAAAATCTGGGTTCGGGACGACCTCAATAGCAAACGGGTCGGTTCGAGTTCAAAAATCTGACTCAATTTGAGTTTTGGGTCGGATTCGGGTTGACCCAAAAACCTGAACTAGACACGGAATTGACCTGGAAACTGCTATGCCCTTATTTAGTACCTACCCGGCCCGCAAAATGATGCGACACTATGAGCCTGCGACGCATCAAGTCGCTTAGAGCCTCAGTCCGTCACTCTGTCAGGCGTTAGTCACGTTAGTTCGCCTCCTTCGAGGCAGTCGTCACTGCTGCCTGGCGTGCTCGCTCGCCGCTACTGTGCTATCTTCCTCCTTCAGCGACGGGAGCTCCTTATCTTACTCTGACGATGTTCTTTCCTATCAAATTGGAAGTCGGGATAGTCGGACAGCTCGCCGCCTTGCCGAAAGGAGCTCGACGACATTCCTTCAAGTCGAATAAAAAATATGTTTAGGGTCGGATTGACCCAAACCCGAAAACGGGTCGGGTTCGAGTTGACCCGAATAGTGTAAGTCAATTCTAGGTTTGACTTGAACCCGACCCGTGACCCGAAAATAACACCCCTACCTAAAAATTACCATTTGTTACACTGTAAAAAGATAATAATAAAAAAAAACCATTTTTTACACTGCACTATGCCAAATATAATAACAGTTTAAGTATAAAGGAGAATAAATTATTATTATAATTAAACAAAATTTCTATTGATTGACAAATTTGTAGAATATATAATTACTTCACATATTTAATCTAAAATTAAATATAAATACAAATTTATACAATAATTTTTTAATCAAATAACCTTCTAATTATGCCATGATGGCTGTGACGAGGATGGACAAAGTTGCTCCCATACGTTTTGCAGTGGCTATGATAGTAATTATCCTGAAGAGGCTATCAAATTGAACTGAGAAATTAAAAATCACAATAAGTTCACCACACGCAATAAACTAAACAGAAAAAAAATTAAGGATGTGCGACTTTCCATAATTCCAGAAATATAATTTTAAGAAATGAGGACAAATACCAATCCTCCAATTTTGGTTTCTCTCAAAATAGGATTGGCCAATTTCAAAATTCAATTTTGATATTGTTTTTAACCAAATTTTTAATTATATATATATTGCAATAAAGAGAAATAGGAGATTCTAAATTTTTCTGTTTCAACAATAATAACAAGCATATTTTTTTATCTTATTATTATGTGAGATCCGCTAAATGAGTTTATTCTTCATTGTCTTCTATTAAGAGTTAAATTTTCATCTAAATCTAATTAAAAAAAGACCATTTTATTATTTTTAGGAATTTTTTAGATACTTTTAAGCTTCATTTGCGACAACTTCCTTATTGCTTTTTAAAATAACTTTATAATACAAAATTTTTTTAATTTAGAATAATAAAACAGCTGTCTTAAACGGAGTCTTAATTGTCTTTTTAAATCTACCTCAATCTTTTGGAGTGTAATACATCTATCCTTCTAATAGGGTCTTGTTTCATTACACAAGCTTACCAACACAAAGAAGCACCATTGCGCCCAGTGTAATACATAACTCTCCAGCATTAGTACCAGGAAAACAAAAGAACTTCTCAAGAGATGCGAAGAAATCCAATCCAACAGATGATGCTGGTGGAACTTTCAAAGCACTTAATTTAGCAGCAAACAATCTTCATCAAATCAATCACTCACAGAAAATAAAAAAAAACAAATCTAATCCAATATAATGTTACTCAATTCCAGACATCTAGTTTCAGTTCCCTCCATTAGCTCTCTAAGTCCAACTTTTAACTCTTGAACACCTTCGCCTAACACAGCACAGACAGGTAATATGAGAACATCCTGGACCCTCATCTTCAGTTCTTCATAGACATCCTCTGCACCTTTCTCATCAATCTTGTTTGCAACTATCAGTGATGGCCGTTTGGATAAACCCACCTTATGATGTTCAAGCTCCAAAACCAAGTCTCTCAGTTGTTCCCATGGCATTATACCCTTCTTTCCGTCCAAAGCCGCAGCTAAATCCACAACATAAGCCAGAACCTTGGTGCGCTCAATGTGCCTCAAGAAAGCATGACCAAGTCCTCTATTTTCATGAGCTCCTCTTATAAGTCCAGGAATATCAGCTACTGATACTGAGAAGAAGTCATCGTAGTTCAAATTCCCTATGTTTGGCCTTAGAGTAGTAAAAGCATAATGGCCAACTGCAGGATTGGCTCGCGAAATTGCGCCTAGTAGAGTGCTTTTACCAGCATTTGGTATTCCGACAAGTCCAACATCAGCGATGCTCTTGAGCTCCAGTATGAGGATTGAATCTGAGCCTGATGAGCCAGCAATTAGTGAAAATAACTCATCGTTATCTAAGGTTTGTGCATTAGATGAACCATTTAAGTTCATGAGGCTTCGGTATTTGATGTCTTTATTAACAGCAGCATTACCGAGACCACCGGCCCCTCCCCGAGCAACTAATATTCGCTGCCCTGGTTCGGTTAATTCTGCAACTGAATATTGCACAGATTCCTCTAACTCAAAATGCCAGTCCTTAGCTTCCTCAGTTTTGTTGTCAGCTTTCCACCACTCATCATCATCATCATCATCGTCATCTTTCCACCATTCATCATTCTCCAGTTCTTCGCATTGCACATCTTCAACCTTATTCAACATATGTGATGGTTTTACCTTATTGTTTCTTCGCTCATTTAGTTCTGCAAGTGATGGAGTATCCTCAACAGCGATGGGTATTTCCCAAGGATCCATAGAAGTGATTGAATTATTGCTCACTAATGTAGGAAGTGCACCACTGACTAAATGAATCACAGTTCCAACTGGAACCTGCGCAACCTGCTCAAAACAAGCTTCTCTACAAGAATGTAGATGATTGTTTGAAAACAAACAAAAAAGTAGCTATAGATTCTCAAATAGGTAGGTACTTTAATGACAAAGTTCTAACCTTGTCTGATCCACGGGTTCCAATCATGTTTTTTGAAATCCCATTACCCCCTTTCTTTGCATTCTACAAAAATTCAGTTCTTACCGAATGTTTAATCTTGCTAGAAACAATAGGAACAAAGAGGATGCTTGGCAAAGTTAAAACTATAGAGATGAACCAACAACAACAAAAACAACAACATCAAGCCTTTATCCCACTACATGGGGTCAGCTACATAAAGCCTTTTTCTCCATTGTGTCTAGTTAAGAGTCAAATTCTCATTTAGATTTAATAAAGAAATGTCATTTCTAATATTTTTCTAACCAAGTCTTTTTAGGTCTACCTCCACCTTTCTTAACATAGGTAAAATCCAATACATTTACTCTCCTAAATGGGTCATCGGAAAGCCGCTGTTTTATGTGACCAAACAATCTAAATTGTCTCTCTCTAATCTCATCTATCACTGGAGCTACAAATATAGAGATGAAAACAGAAGAAATAATTGCATGAACATATAACTCCTATCTTGTAGTTTTTTTTTTTTTAATGGCGAGCACCGAAGTGAAAAATTTAAAGTTAGTGTACGTTAATGTGCTTGAATTTGGACAGATAGTGGAAACAAAATAACTCTCAAACACTCAGTCATGGCTCTAATCGCACAGTTTGTTTTAGGAAAGTTGTCTGCCAAAGCAAAGATTTTCTTTAGGCAGGATTAATTGATCCCAGGACTACGACAATACATTTCATGGTTATCATCAACTAAATTAGTTTGCAGAAGAAAAAAAAAAAAGACTTCTGTTATATGGAAGACTTCACCCACCACGTGATGTTGCAGATTACTGAAGTCCCACAATGCTGCTGAGCATTCCAAATAAACATCACCACCTCTTCCACCATTGCCACCTAATCGATACGTAAGCATTCATCAAAGTTGAAAAACCAATCAATCTAATCAAAATGACAAAGTAAGCCAACTAATCTAATCATAGACTAAGAATGAAACCGCTCAACCAAAAATAACATATAAAATATGCACAGAGCAAAATCATGAAAAGATTCAACAATTACCATCTGGCGCGCCATGGCGGTCTGTTCGGCTCCGCCGATAGCTCCAGCACCCATTTCCTCCGTCACCTCCTTTGGCCCATAACCTAAAACGATCCACCATCCTCCTCTCCTACAAAAAACGGAAACCTCAATCGGAATAAACAATACGCACAAGATCTCCACATCGGCTAATCTTCCTTTACTGTTACCACTACTCGACCATAGATGAAAAGAAAGAAACAGAAACGAAAAATAACGGCAAAACCAATGAAAGGAGGGATTTTTCTAGCACAATTGATTCTTCAGAAGAATACCTGTAAAGGAGTTGCTTTTCCTTTTTTCTTTGCAGGCGAATCTGAGAAAGAAAGCACGGTAAATAACCGAGTGGGCTCGCATGTTGACCTAAGCAATCCCTGCGCATGAGTAAGAACGCCGCGACGCCACCACATCGCTCACTAAATTCTTAGACCTTGAATGGAGAGATTAATACCATCAAATTTGGAAGGAAAGGCCAAATTAAGCTCATTCTCCATTAAAACGTCCCCATACTATCACAGTTTAAGCAGCTCGAATTTCTTACCAATTTCTTGGTTATGTATAGATTCCTTGCCAAGAGAAACAGAGAAGAAGAAACACTGACGCCAACAATCCACGGCGAATGGAGGAATGGGATAGAGATGATGCAGCCGCCGTTGTCATCGGAGGAGATCGATTGTTGGAATCAACGAGTAGGGTTTCCGCCTAAAGAATCACTTGTTCAAAATGGGGCAAAGACACAGCTAACCTTGGCGTGTTGGTTGAGAGCTTATGCTTTCAATCAAGAGATTTTGGATTCGAATCTTTATATGCTTTGTGTATGAATTTGTCTTAAATGACCTAAATGTAAAAAAAAAAAGGCAAAGTTTATTATTATTATTATTTTATTGAGAGTTTAACCTAGATAGCACTATTTCTTTGTATGTGTAACTAAGGGCTGTCAAAAGTGGCTTTCGTGTGGGGTTCAGATCAAATTTGAAACTGATCTGACATTAACCCCACTCGAACCAGACCAATTTTTTCAAATGGGTCGATTTTTTGGACTAGAATCTGACCCACATCTTTTATGTTTTACTAAAACATTTTTATTTAATTCGATTTATTTAATCCTAAATCGAATTAAGATAAGATTTACATCAAATAATTTAAAATAAATCAAGCTTAATTTAATTTAGGCAACATGATTTTTTCTTTTTTGAAAATAGCATTTACTTATTTCATAATAATCTTCTAAAACCCTCCTAAATCAATTAAAAACGGGTTAAACTAGGTTGATTTCGAGTTTCCGGGTCAATGCGAACCTGACCTGGTTTTACAAATGCATTGAAATTACTAACCCAAATTCAAAATTTTTAGGTCGAGTTCGAGACAGATTTTCGGGTTGTGTCAAATATCAACACCCGTATGCTTAACTTATAAATTTTACTATTTACTCATATAGTATTTAAAATTGAAAAAAAATTATAAAAATTTCACTTGTTCCATTAAAATTTCACACAAAGTCCTAAAATCTCATCACCACATTTTACAAGCTATTGGTCACATCGCCATTTATGCATATCGTTGGTTAATCTTTCCAAAGAAATCTCAATGCTCCACTCATGGGCAACCATGGAAGCTCTCTCTTAATTTATGCACTTCATAAAATAAGACAAAAATAAAATAACGGTTTAGTCCTATTGAAAGTCTAATTTTATGAAGTCATTAGCCGAGCTCTTAAGAAGTCACTAGCTTGGCTTATATAGATATTGGTAATCAAGTAACCAATTAACTGCTTGCCTTAAATGTCGTCCTTTATTAAGTAGGTGCTAGGGATGAGTTCATAAATAATAGTAATTAGGGTCGATTGATAGGTCGTACTCTCTCGATTATGTTGATTTTTTTATCATAGTCTCATATTTGAAGTGAATTCTCTTGTAGATTTGCTGAGTCTCTTATGACTTGAGACCAAATAGACTAAGGCTGTGTTTGGGACGGCTTTCTTTCTGCTTCTCAAAGCAGCTTTTTAGTACACTTTATTTTATTTTGTACTAGAAAGTTGCTTTGAAAAGAAGAAAAAAAGTCATCTCAAACGAAACATAAGTTAGCTTGGCTTAAACTTGCTTGAATTAACATGAACTAGGTTAACTTAAATTAGATTTTTTTGGGTAGTTGGATGTACATTTCATTCATTGATTCTCTTATATATTTAGAGGTTCCTTACAACAATAAATTCTTCATTTAATTATCATAAATCTTTCATAAATATTTATTTTAGTATTAGATATTAGTCCATAAATTTAATGTTAACTTCTGATTTGTCCTTTTGTTTGTGTTAGCCAATACTCATCCTATATAAATATAGGATTGATGCTTTTCTTTAACAAGCTTTTTCTTCCATTCCTTACACCTCTTTGTTGTAAACCTGATTCAAGTACTATGATTTTGATGATAATAAACATTATTGTGATTGATACTTCTTTCTCTTATTTCTGTGATAATTTGTTTTGTTTTTTTGTATACTAATATTTTAGGAAATCAGTTAACTGTTCACTTGCAATTCCGATCAGCTCAAGACCGGGTAGACTAGGGTTACATTCGAATTTTATTTTATTATGTATCTTCTCCTTTCTTGAGTCGTATCATGTAACTGGATGGATATCATTACTTGGTAACATTGCACACACACACATGGGGAGAGATAAAAATATTTTTAAGAGAATTATTTTTTAAAGTAACTCATACTATATGATCTTAATTTCATACTGTAGGATTTTAATTCATACTGTACGACTTATTGTGCTATATCAAAACCCTAGCCACCAAAGGTTAAGGAAGATACTAATTATGTACTGATCATATAGTATGATTTGGCTCGTACTATATGTCCTAATTAAAATCTTTTTTAATTAATCCTCAATATTAGGTAATTAAATCATGGACAATTATTGTGATTGATCGTATTGCATGATAGAGTTCGAACTGTATGATTACCCATGTACAAATTTGGTCGTCCCAAAGATCGTACCGTATGATGTCCACAGTGCTGGACGATCACTTGCGTACGAAGTTGGCCGTTCCAAGGATCATCCCAAACGAACAAAAGGAATTTTTATATTTCGTACCATATGCTATTTTGATCTTACTATACGAAATGTTATAATTGTTTAATAGTTCATCTAAACGATCTTGTTGGACGAGTTTGACTTACACTGATTGTATTGTACGATACGTGTATCGTACTATATGAATATAAGATGGATCTCTTGAAATTTAGGATTTTTTGAAGATCACTATTTAAGGATTTCTAATACTCCTATCAGAAAATATTTTGATGTTGGGTTGACCTAAGAGGGAGCTTAGTGAAGGAAGAGAGGAGAGCTTTGAGAGAGAGAGAGAGATCATTGTGAGGGGGAGGTATGAGGGATTCACAAAGGTTGCTCCATGTAAGGTTTTCACCATCTTTGTCAAGCTTCTTCCTTAGTTCCTTGGTGGCTCTGTGCAGACTTTCATCAGTATTAGGTCTAATATTCTTTGCCTACTCTAGGAGAGAGTAAAAGGATTCTAAGGTTCTCTATCTACTCTATAAGGGAGTAAAATAATTTTTAGGTTATCTGCCTACTCTAGGAGGAAGTAAAAGGATTTTCAGATTCTCTGCCTACTAAATGAGGGAGTAAAAGGATTCAAGATATTCTGCCTCACCGGATCGGTGGAAAGATTTTGTTAGGGCTTCTCCACCTTGCCGTGGAGACAAAATGAGAGGCAATACTTTTAATGCAAAACTTAGAAAAGGAGGTTTCCATGGAGTTAATGTAGGTCAAGTTAACCGAACCACTATAATTCTAGTTTGTTCTTTCAATTTACTTTTTTTTTTCATTTAATTTCTACATTATTCTGTGATTTGTTCTATGGTTAAAATCTCTAATTTTTTTTATTGTGAAACTAGTGTTGCTTTCGCATAAATTCTTTATTTTAAAATATTTAAAAAGATTTAAAAAAATTTCTTTTTACCTTAAGAAAATTTTTAAATAACCAATTAACCCCTCTTGGTTAACCTCGAGCTAGTTCATAAAGGTCTAACAACCTTCACGAACTTCCAAGTGGCATTATAGTGGAATTAATAAATTAAGTATTAGAAAACTTTTGAAAAAATATATATGACTAAGTTAGGTAATCATAATACTGTGAAAGGATATTAAATCATCAACCCACCTCTATTTGATAATATTCCTTTCAATTTTTGGAAAACTCGCATGCTCACCTTTTTACACTCAATTGATTATCATATGTGGATACTAGTTTAGGATGATCACTCTACACCTTCTTGTTTAGTAAATGGTGTTAAAACTGAAATACTTTTTTCTGAATGGACTACATATGATAAAGATTTAGCCTAATTGAATGCCAAATATTTGAATTATTTTTTTATACTTTAAAATTTGATGATTTCATGCATGTTTCCACATGCACTACTGGTATGAAGATTTGGGATAAACTCTACATAACATATGAAAGAACAAACGAAGTGAAATAATCAGGTTAAATATTCTTCTTCATTATTATAAACTTTTTTGCATAAATTCTAGTGAATTTATTTCTAAAATATATACTAGGTTTACTCAGATTATTACTTCACTGCATGCCTTAGAAAGAGAGCTTATAAATTATGAAAAAGTTAACAAAATTCTTCATTGTTTACCTTCTTCCTATAATGCAAAAATCACTATCATGACTGAATTTAAAGATCTGAATATTAATTTTATTGATAACTTACTTAGGTTACTCATTGCCTACAATTAAGAAGTTAGTCAAAGGCAACTTGATGTAGGTGAAAAGATAAAAGAGAAAATTGTAGCCTTAAAGGCTAATAATTCTAATAGTGACTCTTTTGAATAAGATGATAATGAAATTGCATTGATGACTAGGAAATTTAAGAGATTCTTAAAAAAACAAAAATTTCATCAGTAATAAAATAAAGATAAGAATGGTAAAACTTCTAAAATTTCTTCTGATATTATGTGCTTTGAATGCAAAAAAGCCAGGGCACCTGAAGTCTGATTGCCCAACTCTTAAAACTTACCCAAGCAAGGAGAAGGGTAATGAAATAACTAAATTTAAGAAAGGTAAGTAGATGACTCAAAAAGCTTTCTAGGCAGAATCTGCATCAAACTCTTTTGAAACTGAAGCAAAAGAGGAGGTAACCAACCTATACTTAATAATGGATGATCATCTTGATCACTCTAATTAATAGGAGGTATGTGAGCTTACCTATGATCAATTATTTGAAGTTTCTAAAAAAAATCATACTACATATATGAAGCTTAAACAATCACATGCTAGCCTTAAATCTTTTCAATTATGTAGAAAGAGCATGAATGCCTAAGTAAAGATCATTCTACTCTAGATTATCACATGACTTTGTTAGATGAATTTGATATTTTAAACAAAAAAGCATTTTGAATTAACTAATGAGTATGATTCCTTAAAAATATTACATATTGAATTTATATATATATATATAAGAGATTAGAAACTCTTGCATCTAAATTAGATAATAGGGAGCATGCATTAAAAATTAAAAATTCAATTCTTGAAAGTGCAATCCAATTTTTACAAATCAAATTAAATGCTTTCAAGGAAAATAAAACACCACCTTCACTTGAATAGTTTAAAAAACAATCATAAAAGAAAGCATCGTTTAAACTTATAAAGAGGCACCATAACCCAAATAGATTAGTAAATCCTTTTTCTAGTGTTAGATATTTTTCTTGTGGTATGTTAGGACATATCTCCCATACATACACCATTCATTGTAGAACACATTTGGCGTGGAGACAAAAATTTTAAAATTCACTGCATAGCATGCATGCATTTCACTCATCTTTCCATAAGATGGAACCCAAATGTGTTTGGGTTCTCAAATCTAACATCTAATGATTTTACAGGGATGCTCTCATAGAAGGCCTCGTGAGAGCATATGGTACATGGACAGTGGATGTTCAAATCACATAACTAGAGATGTAAATCAATTCATTTAGCTAGAGGTTAGGGCAGGAGGTAAGGTAACACTTGGAGATAACACCACTAGGAGAGTAGTGAGATAAGGTATAATTGACAACTCCAAAAATTTCATTATTGAAAATATTTTACTAGTAGATGGCTTGAAACATAACCTATTTAACATAAGCTAACTTTGTGATAAAGGATTTAGCATTAAATTTTTATCTACCAGATGCATGATTAGCTTAAATGAAAAAACTGTGCTGCAAGGAAATAAAATTAATAATGTTTTTATGCTTGATTTAAACTGTGTTAAACCTGTTGCTTCTTTTTGCATAAAAAATGTTGTAGATGAATACTGATTATGACATAGGAGATTATGTTATGCAAGCATGAAAAACTATAAAAAAATCACTCAAAACAAATTTAGTGAGAGAAATTCCTAAAGTAGAGTTCACTAAGGACCACCTGTGTGATGCCTATCAATTAGGGAATTAAGTTAAATCCTCATTTCACTCAATCAAAGATATTAATAGTAGCAAACCCTTAGAAGTCCTACACATGGATCTTTTTGGACCTATTAGCATTGTAAGCCTAGAAGAAAAAGTCTTTGGGTATGTGATAGTTGATGATTATTTGAGGTTTACTTGGGTTAGATTCCTATCTCATAAAAGTGAATCATTTGAGGAATTTAAAATATTCTCCATATGGATTCAAAGGAAGCTAGGTTGTGAAATTCTAACAATTCATAATGATTATGGTGGACAATTTGAGAATGAGAAATTTAAATATTACTGTAAAGAGTAAGAGATAGATCATAATTTTTTAATTTCTAGAACCTCAATAAGTTGGGATTGCTGAAAGAAAAAACATGACCCTAGTAAAAAGCCGTTAGAGACATGTTAGCTGAAAACTCACTTTCTAAATATTTATGGGTAGAAGCGATGAATATATCATGTTAAGTTTTGAATAAGATAAATGTTAGATCAAAGATGAATAAGACACCTTATGATAGACACCCAACATGTCTCACCTTCATATCTTTGGATGTAAATTATTTATTCTGAATAGTGAGAAATCCCTACTAGGAAAGTTTGACCCAAATCTAATGAAGGAGTGTTCCTAGGTTACTAAAATATTAGAAAATCCTATAGAGTTTTCAATAAAAGAATATTGATAGTAGAGGAGGCCACTCATATTATATTTGATGAATCTGATAATTCTAAAGGGTCCAGGATAAGAGAAGAAAAGGCTGTAGAAATTATTTATGGATTAGAATCTATACATCTGGAGGAAAGGGTAGAACTTGAAAACACACTACCTAGACAATGTATATATTTTTTAAGTCATCCTAAAGAACTGATCTTAGGAGACCCTTCTGAAGGTGTTAAAATTAGGCATGAAGTTAGAAAAGAAGTAAATCACTTTTTCTTCATTTTAATGACTGAACTCACCAACATAAATTAAGCCCTATATAATGAATTTTTGATCCTAGCCATACAAAAAGAGTTAAATAAATTTGTGAGGAATGATTTTTGAGAACTTGTTAAAAGACCTAAGGTCTAGGGTGTGATTGGAACTAAATGGGGTTTTAAAAATAAAATAAATAATTCTTATGTTGTGGTTAAAAATAAAGCAAGATTAGTGGCTAAGTGATAGAAGGGATTAACTTTAGAGAGACTTTTACCCCTATAACTAAATTAGAGGTCATTAGGGTGCTACTAGCCTTTGTATACTTTAAGGAATTTAAATTGTACGAAATAGATATCAAAATTACCTTTCTAAATGGGGTAACAAAAGAGGATGTGTTTCTTGAAAAATCCCCAAGCTTTAAAAATTCACAGTTTCCTAATCATGTGTTTAAATTAAAAAAGACATTATATGAATTAAATAAACACCCAAAGGCTAAGCACATTCTTATGATGAAGAACCTTTGCTAAGAGGAGCGTTGACACCACCCTATTTCTGAGAAAGGTAAGAGATGAACTACACATTATCCAAATTTATTTGATAATATTATATTTGGATCTTGTAATAAAAATTTATGTGATGAAATTTTAAAAATAATGAGTATGAAATATGAGATGAGTGTGATGGGAGAAATGACCTAATTTTTTGGATTTAGCATAAGGCAAAAGGATGATGGAACTTTTCTTAGTCAATCAAAATACAATAAGGACATCTTTAAGAAATATGAAATGGATAAAGCTAAGATAATCATCACTCCCATGAGTTCCACTATTCATTTAAATAAAGATTCAAATGAAAAATATGCTGATCAAAAGAAATATAGAAGAATAATTAGATCACTTCTTTACTTGACTGCTAGAATACCTGATATTATGTTTAGTGTTTCTCTCTGTTATATTTTAAGCTGATCCAAAAGAGTCTCACTTAACTGCTATTAAGAGAATTCTTTTATATCTCTTAGGAACTTAAGACATAGGAATCTGATATCCTAGTCATAGCACCTCATTTGAAATCATAAGATATTCTAATTCATATTTTGTAGGATGCCAAGTTGATATGAAAAATACTTCTAAAATATATCAATTTATAGGATAATCCTTAGTCTTCTAGTCTAGTAAAAATAGAACTCATTGGTCTGTCCATTGCTGAAACTGAGTACATAGTTTTAGGAAGTTTTTTGGTCCAAGTCTTTTGATTAAAATAACAAATTTTAGATTTATGACTACTTGTTAGCACAAATTCGATCATATATGATAACACTAGTGCCATCTGCATTTAAAAAAATACAATCCAACACTTTAGGACTAAGTATATAGATATAAGACACCATTTCATTAGGGACCAAGTTATCAAAGGAGACATAGAGCTACACCTTATAGCCACTGAAAATCAACTTGTTGATATCTTTACAATACCACTAGCTTTTAAAACCATGTTAGCACCTTAAGAATCATATTAGGTGAGATCGATATTCATGCTTGAAATTGACACTTTGTTTGTTTATGTTCTTTTTATTTTTGTTATGCATATTTATGTTTACATGTTTCATGCTTTTATTTTTGAAGTCATGTATTTTTTATGATATTGCTTTTCATTTTATTATTTGGTATTTTTTTATTTTTCTCCTTTTGGATTTGTTTTTAATAATTACCGTGCTTTATGTTTGTGTTATGATCATCTGACAAATCACTTCAGTGAACCTCACTATCTTTTCCTACAAATAAAAAATTTCATATTCTATCATATTGTATGAACCACATTCATACTATACGATCTACACAACACTGCCTTGATTACAACCCTTGATTAATGGATGGATCGGATTGAATCTATGATTAATAATTATACGTACTGTATGAACAACTGTTCATATCGACAATCCACACAACATTCCATATTGGGACGAATTCATTTCGGTTGGTACCATATTTATTATTAATCGTAATGTATGAACTTTTTTTGTTAAAAGTTATACAGCCTAACTCCTTGGGATGAGCTCCATATCTTTAATCATCCCATGAAAAGTCTAATCATACTTTATGATCAGACACATCTTTTTGATCAATCATATAGTTTAAATAATTGCATGTGATCATCCTGTATGATCTTATGATCATACGGTACAATAATACTGATAGTCTATTTAAACTATTTCAATTCATTCAAAATTTTCACACAACTTTCCAATCCTTCCTTCTTATAATCTTAATCTTTGTAATGCCCGACGGTGGAAATGAAGTCGACAAACCCATGGTGCTTCCTCCTCTCGCAACCTTACCGACGATTGCTTTCTAACGGCTTCTGATGAAGCCACCTATCATAAATTTAAAGAAGCCAAGATCACGCCTTCCAGGCTTCTTAATGAATAAGCCTTAAGCTTTTAAATAATAAACATATTCAATTTCAATGCACTTCAATTTATTCTAACTTTGGCCTATCCCCTACACTCTGAAATCCTTTATGAGTTTCTAGTAAATCTTAAGATTAGTGGGGATGCAACTATAATGTCTTCCCATGTGTGTTGTCAGAATGTTATAATAACCAAAGAGGACATAGGAATCCATCTTCAGCTAAACACCTAAGGAAATAGAAATCTTGCTATGGGCTTCAAATTTGATTTTGACTGGAGTGTTATGAATCTCTTACTTTGAAATGCTACTTTAATGTACCACCAACCCTTAGTTCAAATTCTAAATCAAAATACAAGTGTTATCCAGCATGTTGTGAGAACATCTATCATCCGTAAAGTTAGAAACTGGATAAACATTACTCCCCTTTTTATCAATTGTTACATACTTCATAATATCAAATAATCAAATAGATAAGGCTCAAATTCTAAGTGATTGCATCTAAAACCTCACTTTCATTCAACTCTCAGCCACTAGGAGAAAGCAAAACCTGATCACTATAAGACATATGATTGGGTATATCTTGGATAAAAAAATACAACATCACATATCCTGCTCCTCTTGACCACACTCCAATCTTCTTTTAGGATGCCTCCTTCCAAATGCTCTTTCATAAAGATTAGGAGCCAGAAGACCCGCTGTTTGATGAAGTAGGAGAAGATGTTCATGCAGCTAATCCTACACCTACACCACCTCCTTACCACTACTCATATGAGAAGTAGATTCAGCGGTTTGATAGACTTGATACTCGGCTGGATCAACAACAAACCCAACATGATAATGATATTGTTTGGTTCAGGTAGCAATTTGGAAATATCCAACAGCAGTTCACCGACATCCAGTAGCAATACGACAGCTTTAGGAAGTTCTTTCAATGACCTCCACAACCACCTCATGATCTGGATCCAGCATCGTACTAATTTTATTTAGTTTTTATTGTGTTGTATTTTTCTTGTTTATCTATGCTTGATTGCTTTTACCTTATATTGTAATAAAATTTCCTTTCAGTCATTCTTGTGTTGTTGTTTTTTTACTTTTAATCAAATGTTTTTTTATTAAAAAATAATTATTTTCACTTTCAAGTGGCAATTTTTTTTTCTTTATAGCTGGCTATGTGCTCTTAGATCTCTTTTATGTGCTCTTACTTGAGAAATCTATAAGAAAAATGTGTATCTATTAATCATATTGTACGACTTGGATCATATTGTATGATTGAACTCATACTATACTATTGAACTCTGCATAATGCTATTTGCTTTTTTTGTAATAAATATACTTCTATTCTGACTTAAAAGTTTAATAAGTAATTGTTGGCATTGTTAAAACTCGAAGGATAAACCAATCTTATAAATTTTCATTTTTTTATTTCCTTTGCATGATAATTCCTTATGTAAACTTAAAAATCTAAATCGAATTGGAATTAAGATGATTGAAATGAAAACTTATTCACTCCACAACATATTTTTATATCATGGATATATTCTGTAATTTGACGAATGAAATTCATTATTTTTTATATCAAGCTCTTTATTCCTATTATAAAACTTGAGTTTATCTTGTAGATTATTCCTCCCTATATAAGAGAGTGAGTTATTCTTCTCTTCTATTGAAAGATAATCTTACATATAAGATTCTTAAGGATTTAGAAATGAAGCAATTTACAAAAATCAAAAGAGGCACAAAATGAGTCCAAAATCAAAAGATGTGTAATGTCGCCAAAAATAAAAGAAGCACTAAATGTGTCAAAAACAAAATATGCGTAATGTGCACCAAAAGCTAATAAAAGAGGTATAAAATAAACCCAACTTAAATTAGCTTTTCTTTATGTTAAATCTTTAAATATTAAAAAGTTCATGTGTTTCATAATATGCTTTCTTGATTTTGGAAAATTTTGGTTCTTCATTCATCACTTTTATAGTAATATTCTATTCGATATATTTCATGCTAGTAGTATAAAAAGTTTAAATTTCCCTATTTAATTATAATTCTTGAATTAGGTTTTTATTTAAACAATGAAGTTTAGTCTGTGAAACTGTTATGTTGGGTGGGCAAACTCTAGCATCCAAATCCTTTGGTTGCAATAAAGTTAACACTTAACTTATTTATTTTTTCTATTTATAGAGTAAGTTTATTATATTAAAAAAATGCCCACAAGAGTTCTCATGTCGGTGATTTTTCTTTTTTTACCTTGAGTTGTTAGTCGTTTTGAGTCTGTTTGTTTTATAAATATCTTATTTCTATTTTATGTTTCTTCTTCATACTGTTTTCCCTCTTTTTGTGATATTAAAATGGTGAATAATATTTTATTATTATTTATTGTTATTGTTTATTATTGTTGTTGCTTGTTATTATTGTTGTTGTTTGTTGTTGTTGTTATTTGCATACTGTTTAAAATTAAAAAAAATTACTCTCCTTTCTCTTATAATTGATTTTTTTTTCCAAGGGGAAGTTTAGAGGAAAACAACTTTTTCAAAATCCAAAAATAACAATATTTTTCATCATAAAAAATGGAGAGATTATTGCAAATATGATTCAAGCATTGTCATTTTGATGATAACAAATATTATTGCGTATGATATTACTTTTTCTTATTTCTGTGATATTTAATTTAATTTTTGTATGCATTAATATTTTAGGAAATCAGTCCACCATTCACTTACAATTTTGATTATCTCAAGATTGGGTAGACTTGGGTTATAAACGGTTTTCATTTTATTATGTATGTTTTCCTTTCTTGAGTCGTATCATGTAATTAGGTGGATATTAATACTGAGTAACCTTGCATACACATAATGGCAAAGAAAAAAAAAATTTTGAGAGATTTATTTTTTAAAGGAATTCTTACTTTATGAATTTGGTTTAATACTGTATAAAGTAATTTGTATTATACGATTTTAATTCATACTGTACAAAATATTTTGCTCTATTAAACCCTAATCACCAAAGGTTAAGAAATATACTAATTATGTACTAATGATATAATATGCTTGGTTCGTACAATACGCCCTAATTAAAATCTTTCTTTAATCCATCGATATCAGACAATCAATTCATGGACAATTATTATGATTGATCATATTGTATAATAGAGTTTGTACTATATGATTGCATGTGTATGAAATTTGTCATCCCAGAGATTATACCAAATAAAATCCATAATTTTTGTATTGATCACCCGTGTATGAAGTTGGCCGTCCCAAGGATCATCCCAAACAAACATAAGGAATTTCTTCATTTTGTATCGTATGATGTTATGATTGTAATGTACTAAATATTATAACAGTTGAATAGTTCATCTGAATGATCTTTCTCGATTAGTTTAAATTATACTGATCGTACTGTACGATACATGTATTGTACTGTATGAACAAAAGATGGATCTCTTGAAATTTAGGTTTTTTTGAAGCCTAGTATTTAAGAATTTCTAATACTCCTATTAGAAAATCTTTTTATATTGGGTTGACCTGAGAGAGAGCTTATAGAATGAAGAGAGGAGAGCTTTGAGAGAGAGAGAGAGAGAGAGAGAGAGAGAGAGAGAGAGAGAGATCTTATGAGGGATTCACAAAGGTTGCTCCACACAAGATTTTTACCATATTCGTCAAGCTTCTTCCTTAGTTCCTTATTGACTATGGGATGACTTTCATCATCTTCAGGTCCATGGTTCTCTGCCTATTATAGCAGAGAGTAAAAGGATTCTAAGGTTCTCTATATACTCTAGAAGGGAGTAAAAGGATTTCTAGGTCATATGCCTACTCCAAGGAGTAAAAGAATTTTCAGGTTCTCTACCTACTATAGGAGGGAGTAAAAGGATTCAAGGTACTTTACCTCACTGGGTCGGTGGAAAGGTTTTGTAAAAGCTTCTCAACCTTACTGTCGGGGCAGAAGGAGAGACACTACTTTTAGTGCAATATATGAAAAAGAGTTTTTCGAAGAGTGGACGTAGGTCAAATTAATCGAACCACTATAATTCTAGAGTGTTCTTTCTATTTACTTTTTTTGCATTTAATTTTTGCATTATTCTGTGATTTATTATGTGGTTGAAATATCTGATTTTTGTTATTGTGAAATTAGTATTACTTCTGGATAAATTATTTGTTTTAAAATATTAAAAAAAATTTCAAAAGATTTTTTTTTTACCTTAAGAAATTTTTGAAATAATCAATTCACCCCCTCTTGGTTAGCCTCGGACTAGTTCTTAAAGGTCTAACAACCTTCATGAACTTTCATTCTAACAACCTTCATGAACTTTCACAAATTGAAGTTGTCTATGATTATTATATAGGACAAGCATGAATTAAAAAACTCTGACTTCAAAAAATGAATTGTGAACTTGAAAGTCTCATTAGCTTACTTTTGAGGCTTTTCACCAAAAAGTTGCTCTTATGAAGGCTAAAGTCATTGCTAGTCTAAAATATATATAAGTTATAAAGTCAAGTGAATAGAGATGAGTTTATCTTGAAATAAATTATTGATAATAGAAAGATCTCTAGAGAAGTCAATGTTGATCCTTCTCTTCAATTTTCTTTCAATTCTTTTCTTTTTTTGAGGGTTATGTATAAGTCAATCTTTAAAATAACTGGGTATTAAATGAAAAATTTTCTTTATAAAATGAAAATTTTTTCTTTATAGAATAAAAAGCTTATTTTCTTTCATTTGATTTGATGCATTGATGTCTTAATTTGAGTATTTTTAAATTTTGAATAAGAAATTATTAAGGTATAGTGTATCATAAAAAGAAATTTAAATGTCAAAATTATGGGATTTGAATAGATGCATATTTAAAGGGAAGTGGAGTCCCCGTTGAAAGTAAATAGGCAAATACTTTGACAAGGAATTTTTATAGTTTTTTTACTATTAAGTTCTTGACTCATCTTCATCCTTCTCCTTCCTTTACAAATTTTTTGATTTTGTTCCTAAAATTATTGTTGCTTTCATTGCTTGCCTTCAAAATATGCAATGAAGTTTTTTTTTTTTGTGCGTGTGCGCTTTTTATATTCACACATGAAGTTGTCAAAGATGCTACATTTGATATAATTTAGATGAAACATTCCCACCGTACTATAAACCGTCAAATTTAGGAAATCAATATTTCAATTAAACATAATACAATATTTAAGCCTCATTTAAGAGGATTGTATGTATAACAGTATAAGATTGAAGAACTTTAAGTTCAAATTCTATAAGTCTTAAAGAACTCTGGGTAATAATAAATGCCATTATATTATGATAGAGTTTTACCACCAGAAATTTGCAACCACTTTGTAACATAACAGTTTGTCAATTATTTGTGACTGATTTGCATCTATTTAATGGAAAGTCATTCTTTGAGCATGGAATAAATAATGTATGATGTACTTGTGATTTATGCTGCAAATACTATAAAATTGATCATTTGTGGCACAAAGTTTCACAAATACATACATCCATTCCAAACTCATCACAAATGAAAAAAAAAAAGGATCAAACCTTCTAAATTGTACATACATGCAATCAAAACATATTTTAACTTACATAGTAACATATATAATACATCCAACACAATAATCATAACAAAAAAGCTTTGAAATAACAACTTAGCTTAGAGATTTTTGAATATCTTAGCATTGATTAAGGGTTTGTTTGGGACAGCTTTTTTAATGATTTCTTAAATAACGTCTTAGTTAAAAAAATTCTTGAATTAGAATTTTTTGCACTAAAAAACCGTTTTATAAAGTGTGAAAGTTATCCCAAATGAAGCTTAAGCCTTCTTCTGCCTCAAAAATTATGAAAATCCTAATGAGGATGATATAATTAAGGGATTGAGATTAATATAAAAGGAAGGGAATTGAAGAAAAATATGAAAATATTGGGAGAATAAAGAGACATAATATCAAATTTGAGGAAGTGGCTAAATATTTCTGAATTGTTTATTTTAAGGCATTGAAAATTACTTAGATATCAACTTAAATTTGATTTTTATCTAAGCCCATCCTCTTCTCGCATAATACCTTCTTCTTCTTCCTACTCTGTCAACCTAAATTTTCTCCTAATTAGAATTAGTAACGTTCTTAGTGCTAGAGAAGACTTGATTAGCGTCGAGGCAGTGAAGAATCTTTCGATCGTCCTTTTAGAAGGCTTCCATTGATGGCAACTTATTGAACTTGTTCAAAATTTATGAAATTAAGATTTTATTTGGTACGACTTTTTTGTTGCTTCTTAAAACAGCTTTTTAGTAAAAATATTTAATTTTTGTACAAAAAATTTGCTTTAAAAAATAGTCAGAAAGCCGTCCCAAACAAAGCCGTATTCTGCTCTTCTAATCAATATATAAAAACCAGTTAGGCTAAAATCTTCTTTGTTTTTGCCAAAATAGATCCTTTTTAGGAGTTTTAGATTGATTTTGGCAAAGCCTTCAAGGAATTGGTTGGAATTTCTTTATTTCGATAAATTTTGACAAATTTTGATGGTTTATAGGACATCATCAAACTTTAAAATAATCAAATCTGAATTAAAATAGAAAAAAACTCTAAAAAATTATTAAAGTTTGATTGTAACTAGGGAAGCCATTTAAAACTAATTTAAACATATTATAATTTTGGTTCTAAGAAACTAAGCGTCTCATTAACAAGGCAATTGATTGGTGGTGGTGATCAAAGAATGTTGGCAAAAGGTGGCGATCAGTGATGGCAGGCAGCTTGGTGACAATGATGACATTGGAGGCTATAGGATGCGTAAAGCTTTATATTTTTCATATATTTGAAATTCAATCAAATCAGATAATTTTGAAATATATTAAAAGATTGCCCGTTATTATCTTTGTTTAAATGTTATAGATGAAAATTCAATATTTGTATGAGGCAAACTCAAAATATTATATTAAAAAAGATTTCTTTAATAACAATAGGCTAAAGTAGATAGGAACAAATGGAGGTGACCAAATAAGATGATTAGGAAGTGAAGGTTCTTTAGACTAAGTAGATACCAAATGTGCTACGAAAGCCAAAAATTCCTAATAACTAATGCTTGGTTTTGTCGTCACTCAATCATGTCATTGAAGTGACTAACACTGAAGACAAAATGTTATTGCATTACAATGACGTGAAAGGAATCCAACACTATTGGAAGCGTTGTTTCATGGGTTCTAGCTTGGGATTCGAATATCTTTTAGGATTATATAAGTTACAGGCTTGAGGATGACAGAGAAGTGACGAAATTAAACTAAGTTTTTGTTTGGGATGATTTTTTTATTGTTTTTAAAAATAAAATTTTAGTAAAAAAATTTATAAATTTAAAATTTTTATCAATAAAAAATAAATTATGACTCACCAGCCATGTGATTGAGGCTCAAGATTCCATAAGAAGAGGAAAAAAGTGGAATTTCTGTCAACAAGTATATTTAAGAACTGAAGTGATTAACGGCTATATTTTTACACTGCAGCCTCAAACTCATTGGATTCCATGGAAACTCTGTAAGGAACATAATCTGACCGATGCTGAGGAGGAACACCATCGATTGCTTCATTGAGCTGCTCAATCTTGTCTGCTAAGTTCTTTTTGGTCTTCTGGTAGGATCCAATAAATAAATTCCAAAGTTACAGGTAAGAATTTGCATATATGCAGATAGAGACTTGGTAGGGTTAATGCTGACCTCCACAGCAAAAGACAGAAAAATTGAAATAAAAAAATCGCTAAATCATTACATACCAGCCCTCTAATCATGTACGTATCTGCTCTGGTCGCTACAGTCCCGTCACTACAGTGCCCATGCCATGTGAATGACGCCGAAATAGTCCATTCAAACATGCTTTGCCTCCATCGTACCTCTAGTCGCGCTGATAAAATGAAGACGAGAGTCTTCTGAAACAATTATTCCATTCGTGTTTTTCTCTCTCTAACGTTTAGAGAGAGAAGCTCTGCTAGGGTTCGCGGTTTTTTCTTTGCCGCCACTATTTGGGGAGGGGTTTCCCCTCCCCTTTCCTTCCTCCATCCATGTCTTCCTCTCTCTCTCTCTCTCTGAGTTTCCCCCGCTTCCTGGTGCTACCACCACTGCTACTGTCCCACCTCCCGTTGGTCTTAACTTCATTTCGAATCTCACGAAAGAAGATCCTGTAGCCACTGATTTCTCTCTAGAGTTCGTTCCACCTGCCATTAAAGTCTATTTCTCTGCGGAGGAGCTTGCGTATGGGACTCCTGACTGGAGCCTCTCCCTTGTGGGATACTCGATCGGGCCTAGACCAACCTACCTCAGCCTTATGAATGCTCTGAAAAAAGCTTGGGATTTGAAAGGTTCTATGGACATGCTTTCCTTAAATGATGGATTTTTCTTATTCAAGTTTTCTTCACCGGAGGATTACAACTCTGCTTGGACGGGAGGCCTGTAAAGTGCTGATTTTGCTCCAGGATCGTCCAGGACGATCTGGGATCGTGCTGGGACGATTAGTTGAAGTTTTACTCCAGAATGTGTCCAGATTGCTCCAGGTGATTTTCCTGTAGGTATCGGCCGGGCCGATAGGGACATCGTCCAGGCCGATCGGTTCATGCTCTTCTAATCAATATATAAAAACCAGTTAGGCTAAAATCTTCTTTGTTTTTGCCAAAATAGATCCTTTTTAGGAGTTTTAGATTGATTTTGGCAAAGCCTTCAAGGAATTGGTTGGAATTTCTTTATTTCGATAAATTTTGACAAATTTTGATGGTTTATAGGACATCATCAAACTTTAAAATAATCAAATCTGAATTAAAATAGAAAAAAACTCTAAAAAATTATTAAAGTTTGATTGTAACTAGGGAAGCCATTTAAAACTAATTTAAACATATTATAATTTTGGTTCTAAGAAACTAAGCGTCTCATTAACAAGGCAATTGATTGGTGGTGGTGATCAAAGAATGTTGGCAAAAGGTGGCGATCAGTGATGGCAGGCAGCTTGGTGACAATGATGACATTGGAGGCTATAGGATGCGCAAAGCTTTATATTTTTCATATATTTGAAATTCAATCAAATCAGATAATTTTGAAATATATTAAAAGATTGCCCGTTATTATCTTTGTTTAAATGTTATAGATGAAAATTCAATATTTGTATGAGGCAAACTCAAAATATTATATTAAAAAAGATTTCTTTAATAACAATAGGCTAAAGTAGATAGGAACAAATGGAGGTGACCAAATAAAATGATTAGGAAGTGAAGGTTCTTTAGACTAAGTAGATACCAAATGTGCTACGAAAGCCAAAAATTCCTAATAACTAATGCTTGGTTTTGTCGCCACTCAATCATGTCATTGAAGTGACTAACACTGAAGACAAAATGTTATTGCATTACAATGATGTGAAAAGAATCCAACACTATTGGAAGAAGAAATATGCGTTGTTTCATGGGTTCTAACTTGGGATTCGAATATCTTCTAGGATTAGATAAGTTACAGGCTTGAGGATGACAGAGAAGTGACGAAATTAAACTAAGTTTTTTTTTGGATCATTTTTTTTATTGTTTTTTAAAATAAAATTTTAGTATAAAAATTTTATAAATTTAAAATTTTTTATTAAAAAACTACTTTAAAAAAATAATAAAAAAAATTATGAATCACTAGCCATGTGATTGAGGCTCAAGATTCCATAAAAAGATAAAACAGTGGAATTTCTGTCAACAAGTACATTTAAGAACTGAAGTGATTAACGGCTATATTTTTACACTGCAGCCTCAAACTCATTGGATTCCATGCAAACTCTGTAAGGAACATAATCTGGCCGATGCTGAGGAGGAACACCATCGATTGCTTCATTGAGCTGCGCAATCTTGTCTGCTAAGTTCTGTTAGGATCCAATAAATAAATTCCAAAGTTACAGGTAAGAATTTGCATATATGCAGATAGAGACTTGGTAGGGTTAATGCTGACCTCCACAGCTAAAGACAGAAAAATTGAAATAAAAAATCGCTAAATCATTACATACCAGCTCTCAAATCATGTACGTATCTGCTCTGTTCGCTACAGTCCCGTCACTACAGTGCCCATGCCGTGCGAATGACGCCGAAATAGTCCATTCAAGCGTGTTTTGCCTCCATCGTACCTCTAGTCGCGCTGATAAAATGAAGACGAGAGTCTTCTGTTTGCCTCTCCCATACAAAACTTTTTTTTTTTTTTTGGAATATTTGGGGCATAAGCCCATTCATTGATAAAAAACAAGGTTACAGAAAGAAAATCCAAATCCTTACATAAAAAAATATTAAGCACATAACAAAACCCTATCAGCAAATGCTGCAGAAGAAAGAAAATGCTGTAAAAATACAAGTAAAAAGGAATTGCATAAAAAATTAAGGACTCACTAAGCAATCAGCAATAAGAACGCCCAGCTTGCCAAAAATACCCGTAAGGGTAGAGGAATCCCCTGGTTGCCGACGAGAGAAGGATCAGTCGCAGACCATCCAAGGGGAGAGTGAAAGATTGCCATCATCATTATCCTTCAAAAACCCCATCCAGTCCCTGGTTGCAAGTAGAAGCCGTCCAAGGGGCACCAACCTTCCACAGCAAAAAGGCAAAGATCAAGTGAGCAAATCCTGGAAGCATTTTTTCCTGAAAGTCTTGAGATAAATAGCCCTCTTAATTTTAGAAATAATGGTAGTGATGCTATCCATGTTGTTGCCGAATAATCTATCATTCCGAGCTTTCCAAACGAAGTAAACAATAGAAGAGATAGTAATAAATAACAAATTCTTTCTATTATTATCCAATTCCTTATCATCAATATCATTGAAAACCTGCCAAAGATTTGGCCTGAGCAGCATGGAGTGCATTCTCGGTAGAAATCTCAAAAGAATTTTGAAAGAGAAATCACATTCAAATAGCAGGTGATTCTGGGTTTCAAATTAGGACTTACAAAAAACACAAAGAGGGCACACAGGAATACCCCTAACAGATAAAGCAGTAGCAGTCTTAAGCCCATCATTGAAAGCAATCGAGGAGTATATAGAAAACCGCAGAGTGAAGTGCTTATGCCACACAAACATATGCCAATTAACCACCTCATTATCCACAAAAAATTGTTTGTAAAAGGTGTTAAAAGAGGGCTTAGCAGGTTTAAGCCAGCAACAATCAATCAACTCATTAGAAATAGGGATCGAACGGATCATATCTGCAATATGCGTAGGCAAAGCAGCCGGTAAATTCCAAGTCCCGTTAGAAATAAGGCTACTAACAGTCAAATTGGTAGGGGTGATCAGAGATTCAAGATTATCCTGTTTAAGACGGTCTGCCACAGATTGCCCGAAGCACCATGGGTCCCAAAAGAAGGATAGACTACTTCCAATAATAATTTTGAAATTTAAACAATGTAAAAGACTCTTAGCAACATCACAAATACTTTTCCAATAAAAAGAGCATTTAGAGTTGTGAGTATTCCAAAAGGAGCCATATTTCTCTTTCCACCAACAGAAAAGATAGCTTTTGGAGCTGTAAAATCTCCAAACAATAGTGCAGCCACAGGCATAATAAAGAGATTCAATAGACGGAATCCCAAGCCCACCATAAACCTTAGGTTTGCATGTATCTTTCCAGGAAATCAAATGTAGTTTGCGTTTATGAATATCCCCATAAAACAAAAATTTAGAGCAAAGACTTTTGATCTTCTTAACACAGGTTTTAGGGATCAAAGTTCCACGGACCCAATATAGTAGGATACTGTTTATAGTGTGGTTAAGATACTGCAGTCTACCGGCCATAGAAAGTGTTATGGCTTTCCAACCATCCAGAGAGACCATAATCTTATGCATAAGAGGTTGAAAGTCACAAATTTTTAGTTTTCTAAAAAAGATAGGAATGCCCAAGTATTTGATTGGGGCAGTAGAAATTGGAATATTCAGAATGTTGCTAATAGCCTGCTCAGTACTACAGTTCTTAGAGGAAAGAATTTTGCTTTTGTTGCTGTTCACCTGGAGACCCGAGAGGTTGGCAAAGCTGTGTAAGATGTGATTTAAGTAATGGGCATTATCCAGCGAGGCTCGAGCAAACACCAATAGATCATCAGCATAGAGTAGGTGGGAGATGGATGTGTTGCCAGCCTTCAATCCCAAAAAGCTGTTATTTAAGCAAGCATCTTCAAAATAAGAGGAAAGGCTATCCATGGCAATACAGAATAAATAGGGTGATAAAGGGAACCCTTGTCTAAGGCCAGAAGAGGAAGGGAAATACCCTTCAAGCCCCCCATTAATGGAGACAGAGAAGTCAACGTCAGAGATACAGCCATAAATCCATGTTACAAAAGTTTCAGGAAAACCTTTGTCAAGAAGACGGTCAATCAGACATTTCCTAGAAACAGTGTCAAATGCCTTATGAATATCAAATTTTGCACAGAAAAACTGATGCTTAGAATTGTTGTTGAATTCCTTGAGAAGATCAGCCGCTAAAAGAATGTTGTCAGAGATAATTCTATCCTTGATAAATCCAGATTGACTAGGATGAATAATGAAAGGCATTGCTTCTTTCATTCTATTGGCAAGGATTTTGGCTATGATCTTATAAAAAGTATTACATAGGGATATAGTTCTGTAATCCAAAATTTCCTGGGCATGTGGTCTTTTAGGAATAAGAACAATAGCTGTTGCTTTAGCTTGCTTAGGCATGGAGCCAGTAGAAAAGAAAGACAGAACAACCTCGCAAAGTTGGTTACCAATAATGTTCCAAGTAGATTTGTAGAATTGAAACATATATCCATCGGGTCCAGGTGCCGAGCAATTGGGAGAAGAGAAGACAACATTCTTAATTTCCTCAATAGTGACAGGAGACACCAAAAGGGGAATGATGCTGGGAGGAAGTTTAAGGTGAATGGGAGCAGTCTGACTGTAGGAACTCTGAGGCAGAGTAGAGTTAAAAAGTTTTTGAAAATGTTTAACAATAGCCTTGTTAATATCCGCAGGAATAGAGTAGGTCCCCTCATTAGTAATGATAGTCTTGATCTGATTAGAATTTTTCCTAACATTTATCCTGGAGTACAAAAATTTCAGATCATCCTCACCACTAGTCAGCCATTTTGCCTTCGCACGTTGAATAATCCAGGATGACCAGTCCGAATTTTTAACAGCAATTTAACGATTGATTTCTTTTAAGGCCTGATTGAGATCCGGATCAAAAGGGGAGGCCTGAATTTGACACAAAAAGGAGTTTTGTGCAAAATTAAGGTCAGATAATTCTTTCTAAAGGGGATTGGAGGAGACCCAATGCTTAGACTTAATACTGATCTTGAGGGTTTTGAGTTTTTGAAAAAAAGAATAAATGGGATGCTGTGGTGCCTTTGAGAGAAAACTTGAATAAGGGAATCCCAAAATTCAGGATTGGAAAGCCAGTAATTCTTGAAAAGGAACCGATGCTTCTGTTGTTTATGTTGATCAATTTGCAAAATGAGGGGAGAGTGATCAGAAATCTGAGGGCTATCTACAATATAAAAAGAGGTAGGATAAGTGTCAAGCCATCTATCATTAACCAGCATCCTGTCAAGTTTTATATGAATAGGGTTATCTGATCTTTGGTTAAACCATGTAAAGTAATGCCCTATAGAGGAAAGATCATGAACAGCAATATTAAATATCAAATTATTAAAATCAGACACTTTGTTGTGAGCGAGAAAGGAACCACCAGCTTTCTCATAAGAATATCTGCAGCAATTGAAATCTCCTAAAATAATCCAGGGGCTTGAAATACCATCCGCAATGTCAGCAAGATCTTTCCAGAGAGTAAGCCTTTCATCCAGAGAATTTGAAGCATAAACAACAGAAACACAGTAAACTTCCAAAGAGCCCGAAAAAATAGAACCATGTATAAGCTGACTGGATGTAAATATAGGCTTGAAAGTGACAATAGAAAAGTTCCACTTTATCCAAATATGACCAGGAGACGATAAAGCAAAATTATCGTAAGAACCTTCGTTGGGAAAAACAGAATGGGTGGATTTAAACCAGGGGTTGAGATGGGAGGGGGAAGTGATTCTGGTTTCCAAAACGAAAAGCAGGTCAAGATTAAAGCTTTGAACAAGATTTTTGCAACACAAAACTTTGTCAGGTCTATTAAACCCATGGGTAGTCCAGGACGCCAAGAGAGGGAGCCTGGTCATTGGGACTTGGTAGTGGGAGTTGTGGCCTTTTTGGCTGCTTTGGCTCTTGTTGCTTTGGCAGTAGTGTTATTCGTCATATTTTGCTGGTTAGAGTGACTGTTGCTGGTTGTAGTGGTCTTGCTGGTTGAGTTGGGAGGTTTGTTTAATTGGTCAGAATGGGGAGAGGATGAGGAAGGCTGAGAGATAGTCTGGGTCGAGGGTTGGTCAGATAAAGGATCATGAATACAGAGAGCATCGAATTTATTTTTAGTAGGGATAGGTGGAGAAGAGCGTGAAATGAGGGGGGGGGGGGGGGGGGGGGGTCAGTAATGGTGGTAGGTGAGGGAGGTATAAAGTCCTCTGAAGGGGAGTTAAGATTGGGTATTTGTGGGCCTATATCAGCAGCCAAAGTGGGAGGGGTGAATGTTGAAGGGGGAGGCGGTTGAAGCTGAATTTGAAAGGTATTAGGGGCTGGAGGTTTTGGGATATTCAATTTCGGTGGCAATTTCTTGGGTTTCCTGCTAGTGCTTCTACCACGGTTCTGAGGTGGATCAAAGGTCTGTGGATTAGGATTTTTGGGGCATGCATTGGGGGCATGCATAATGGAGTTGCAAAAAGAGCAGTGGGAAGGCTTCCAATCGTATAGCACAGTTAAAGAAAAGGTTTTGTCATCCACGGTATAGAAGATCTCATCCGGTAAAGGAGAAGAACTACTCACCTGGACACACACCCTAGCAAAGGTGAGTCTCGTTTTTGCCGTAGTAAGGGCGTCCACAGCGAGAGGAATGCCAACACAGCTCTCAATCTTGGAAATACCCTCCGGCGTCCAATAAGAGAGCGAAAAATTTTTATCTTGATCCACAACGGAATCGAGGGGAACTCCTCACGAACAGGGACAAATTCCGGAGTCCACTTCTGCAGGATGAAGGGTTTTCCAAAAAAGAACCATGGTCCTCCAGACCAGGCCATGTCGTAGTCTTCGCAGTTGTTGAACTTTAGGAGGAAGAATCCTTCGTCTAGGGTCAGCAGAGACAGAGAGACTTTTAAGTTCCAGGTCTTTTTGATTGTGGTGAGCAGCGCTTCGTAGTACGGACATCTGCCGATCGAGTAGCCGACCAGGGAGAGCCCATTCCGGCGAGCCGGCAGTGAACTGAGCAGCAGTGAAATGTGCAGTAGCATTTTCAGTGGGGTGGTGGGTAATCAAAGAGGTAAACTCGTTCGATACGAGCGGTTGGGAAGCAAAAAGTCTCTTCCAATCATCTAGAGGAAGAGTAGAAGAGGAAGAGGAGAGGTTGTGGGTGGGGTTGAAAGAGGAGGACATCTCCAGGGAGGTCCTCCCAGGAGGGAAGGAGGCGGCGGCCGCCAGAGAATCGCAATATATATATATATATTGTAAAATAAGTGCCCTCAAAGACCCCATATACATCTTTATTGGTGTGGTGGGAATGAAGACTATGGCCGCAGTGTCTATAGATACCTACCATACAGACTTTTAGTTGTTTGGTGGGAAGGCTCAGACTCCTAGAATTTTTTTTATGTGGGGAAGACGCCGGGAGGCTGCCAAAATTCAGAGAAAATATAGGGGTTGTGGACTGAATTTAATCCAAAGAACTCGAACTTAAATAATGCAAATAAATGACCAAACTTGAACTTGAATAAAAATGAAAATAAGTTGAAATTGCATATTGGACTAAGCAGAGGACCTGAACTTGACTTGAATAGTAGGGGACTTGAACGAATACAAAAAGACTTGTTTTGGACTTGAGCTGAACTCAAATCGAAAAGGAAACTCAAACTGAATGAATTGCAAAGAACTTGCAAAATTTAGACTTGAATTGGGACAATGACAAACCAAACTTGAACTTGAATCAAGTTGACAACAAATCGAAATTGCACTTACAAATGAAATCATAATTAGCGAAATAACAAGATCCAAATTAAATACAAAAGAACATATATAGAACTTGTAGTGATTGAGAAGAATTACATACACTACTTTCTTACAAATAGTGATGACTTGTAGACAACATAATCAGACTTCTTGCTATAATGCCTTTAATGGATAGCAAAATTTGCATGTGAATGGTAGCAACTGATTCACGATGTTCATCTCAACCAACAATCAAGTGATTTGAAACTATTGTGATGGGTATAAGTATATATATGATGAATGTAATAACATCCTTGTATCCAATATCCATATACAAAAGAGCAATAGAGGAGCCCCATGAACATTGAGAGAAAGTATACAACGAGCGTAGTAGGTTGTTGACAAATATATGTGGGGGAAATTATCAATGACTGTGGTCAACCCAACAGTCAACAACAATATACAAATAAACACATCGATCTCTTGTAGACTATTGAAGTTCATGTGCCGTGAATTCAATGAGTCACCAACAAAGATGAATGAGGGAGTTGTAGTGGACATAACTCACCTATGAATCAATCATACAAGTAGATACATCCGTCCCCTTTAAGTAGAATAAGTTGACATGCGATGAACATAGTAACCTTTTTGCAAGTACATACCAAATTGAAGGGATAACAACATGCTTACAACCAATCAATAACATAGAGTTTCCAAGGAATTTTTGAGACCTTCAAGCCAATAAGAATGCAAATGTCAATAGGCAATGTCACTAGTTTCATCATACAAACGGTAAATCACCTCCAAAGATAACAAAAGCTTGCAAACACAAGCATCATGTGACCAATGATACAATATGTTCATGAGCAAGATGTGAAAGGGAATTTAGGAAATAGAACAACTACTTTACAACACTCTAACAATTACCATCTATATACGAACAAGCATACTGATCTGCCTGCAATTAAGGATAGAAGATTTACAACGCATATGGAATCTCTATAAATATAAATGTATACATCATATGCCACCGCAAGCAATAACAGATGTACTATGAAAACCAAAGATCACATCAAAATGCATAAAGAATATAGCAAATGAAAACACATTCGCAAGATATAGCAGAAGAAGATTCGTTAAATATTTAATATATCATTTGCAAGAAAAGATGAAAGACATGCAGTAGATGTAAGTGCCTACAAGCCGCTGTGGAAGACTTGTCGTGCACTTGATAGGTCACCTATGAGAAAATATTATAGATCTACAATAAATATGAACTCCTACAAGCTACTGTAGGAAACCCTACTATATATCCAATATGCGATCCACATGCAAAATACAAAGGGGCTAAGACAAATGCAAGTTACTACAAGCTGTTGTAGAAGACTTGCTATACACACAAAATGTGTTACCTATGAACAAAATGTCAGATGACTACACCAAATGTAAATGCCTATGGGCCACTGAAAGTCACCTGTTATACCTTCAACATGATGTCTGTGGGAAAATATGAAAGAACTACGATAGATGCAAGTATCTATAAATGCATAGTAGGAGATTTGTTAGTGCACAACAAGCTACTTGTAGAAAATAACAAACAGTGCATGATAGTCTACTTGAACACGACAATAGACAACCCGTAGTATAATGCCATCAGATTCGTAACACCCATACAAGTGTATAGAAGGGGTGTTCAAAATCTTAAATGGAATGCTGCACATATTCAAATGGTAATTGCTTGGATAGCTTAAATATTTTAAAATGGCCCCACAAATGTACTATAATTTGTATACGCAAATACATAGAAATGCACAAGCAGTTGTACACCCGCATGGGCTCCAAAAAGTGTGTTATTGATATAAATGTGGCATCTAGGGATGCTGCGCTGGTCAAGAAATAAACTTAAGTTTGAGCCCAATCCTTCTATATGACAGGATAAAAGTCAACATGGATCAAACCTTTAAATAGACATACGTTCATTGCATCAATTGGGATATTTGTTTAATACATTCATATTAGTCTTTCAATATTTTTGATAAAAAAGATTCATTGATAAAAACATACGATCAACAAAGAACTAATCCTCTGATGGCAAATCGCCAGCGTCAACAAGCTTAAATTCACCAATAGAAGCAACCCCATACACCCCGATGATAGCAGTGTTGAATGTATATCTCAACCAGTGGGGTTAATTCCAAATACTCTTTATACATTCAAATGCAACCCAAATGCCCGAAAGTCCAAAATCTAAATATTCCAAAATTCAAATGTTTAAAATTAAAATAAACATCATTAATACTTAAAGTAAAATCCATCCATCCTTTGCAATAATTTGCAGAGATGGATAAATTTAAAAATACACTTTAGCTCACAAAGTGCTAGTGTTTGTTCAAGAATATCACTAGGATTCATTCTCAAATTATTTCTTGCTAGTAAGGACGTGACACATATCATCTAACTGATGGTTTTGCCATAAAATGTCATAACATATAAATGATTATGATCGGGGCCCTCTAAACCTAGTGGTTCGTCGCCAAATGGCACCACTAAATTATGGTTATGGCTAGTGAGTGTATGCTTCCCAATGGCATTAGATACTTATGATATGAATCAATAGGATAAAATTGATAGGGCACAAAGCCCTCTATTAGCTAAGATGGATTCAATTTTGTCCCCATAGGTAAATATTCCCACCCAAGTCTATAAGGTACCCTTGGACGACATAAACCATGACTTCCAGCTAGGATCCTCCTATATATCAAGTTAGGTCGACTATCTCTAATAAAGTAGACCAGGGACCACGATAGCCCAGGACAATGGAACCATGGGATCTTGATCGGGTCCATCATCCATTCCTCCACCATCCGCTTTAAGGGCAAGATGATGAAATTTCTAATTTTAAATATTAAACCTTTAAATTCTCAAACTCATGCTGCTACTATATCTCAAATAACTTGTATCTTTACATATTTGATCGAAAACTAGCCTTAATTGAAAGTTCTATCTCATGATCGGGAGGGGTAATTAACTATAGGGGATTGCATCTATAGGAAACCAAAACTCATATAATAATGTCCTCGCAAAACAGGGGAAATATCTTTGGGTAGTGACTTATCTACAAACTCAATTAGCCTTCCCAAATTTTATCACGGAACTTAATCAATTAATGCTCCCTCGAAAAGCAATGGGGAGGCCGGGGCGCGAATTTTCGGAGCCCACATTACGTTTTAGAGCTTGATTTTTCTTTATTTGGAGAGTACATAGTTGTCATGTTTGGACCTTTTTGTTTTACATCAATTCTCTTGGTCCTTACAAAATTCATAGAGGTTTTCTTGCAATCTGTAATGGTGTACAAAACCACTCTACTAAGCCAATATCCATCAGTTGTTATGTTGCTCCATAATCATGATTGATAACAGTCCCCCTCGAGATGACGGGCGGTACTATGAGCGTCAACTTATCATAGAAGGATTCCATCTTTGTAATATGAAATATGTATAAAGAAGCTGTCCACACTACCGTTGAGTGAAATAGTATATGTATGCATATCAGGCAAGTTGAGAGGATTATATTTGATCGATTGAATGTGTTCGTGGGTAATCAAGTTCTCATTTAAATCCTCAATTCTTGCAATGCAATTAAGCTTTTTTTTTATA
>NW_021320019.1:2976494-3025675 GCF_001605985.2 Dendrobium catenatum | reverse complement strand
TATATATATATATATATATATATATATATATACATATGTGATGTTGAGTTGATGCTGGGGAATTTTAGGTATGCAGAGTGATTTTTAGTTTGCAATTCAAATTTTGTCTACTAATTGATTCTGATTGATGATAAGTATTTTGGGTCCATATCAATTATGCTATCAGTAGTATTTATTGAGTCTAAAAATGTTCTTTTTCATGATGTAGAAATCACCAACCATTCTTATCTTAAGGCAAACGAAAAAGAGTAGAAGATCAATAGTTTAATTCTAAGGCTGGATGTACTTTAGCACAACAACATAACTTTATAACACATATAAATCAGTCTATCCATTTTTTTACTTTACTAGTAACTTCAAACTTTCATTATCCTAATTCGTCAAAGATATAAGGACATAAAGCTACAACTATGTCACTTGACTATAATGTAGTAAAAGAACATAACTAATATATATCTGGCCATTATTTTGATAATATATACAAGAAAAGTACTGGAATGTGCCTGAGGATTCATCTGTGACGGTATTCTTATTATTTTGTAAAGCTTCTTTTAGTACAAAATTCTCTTGAAGTAGGACAAATACAATAGTCTCATTTGGTTTAGCATTTTATATGATTTATGGCATGGAAATGCTGTATTTTTTTATTTTTTTGAAAAAATGCAACCAATTGCATTAATTATTAAAAAGGAAAGTACAAACTACTAGCTATTAACAATAGATTCCTTCTTTAACAAAGAAATAAAAGGAAGAGGAGACTTATTCAAACTAATATCTTCCCAAATAAAAGAACTAAAGAGAGCATAGTTAGCACATAAATCCGCTAACTTATTACTTTCCCTATCTATACAATTAAAAATCACATGATTGAAATCTTTGATAAAAGAAAAACCTTCCGTATTATGGCCAGCTCTTGTAATTACACCTTGGAAATGCTGTTTGGATGGAGCTAACATGATTTCTTTTCTAGCAATTGATTTCAAATTTTCTTTTTCAGCAGCACGAGAAAAGTTGTAGCCCATATATCAACTTACTTCAATCATGTAAAATGACCTTAAACCCACTTATATTTAGCCCATTACATGTTGTCCACTCCTTTATTTTTTTAAAAATATTTAAATCGTTTATTTTAACAAAATATAGTGCTTATAAAATTCTGCCTACAAGGTTGAAATTGAAAGAACCGCTGGAAACTATATATATTGAAAGAATAAGGTAGAAGAAAATATGCTATGTAACTTCTTAGATTTCATTAAATCAAAAAGCTTGCATGAACTGAAGACACAATGGTATTTATAGAGAGCTAAGTGATTATGAAAAACAGAGAAAGCTGCATCTGTTTTCAGTGCACTGAGTGCTGCTTGTGGTAGGCGTCTTTATCACTGAAAGCTGATACCTTCGCTTACAATGCAGAAGTAGTGGAGTTGTGGTGATTGTCCAATGCATTCGCTGCTACAGCACTCTACCTCTTTATGAGCTTGTATCTCAGATATATTTCTTCCCTTTCTGTAACGCTGTGTTAACTTTAAATATATATTTTCTTAAGGAATATCACATTTAAAGATAACTTGCATGCAGAGATTGCTTCTTCCACAGTCGCTAAGCTGATGCCAAAATTCAAGCATAGTGTAGCGGACATCAAGCAGCTGAACTTAGGCTTCGTTTGGTTTCTCATGCAAAAATTTTTAGTTCAAAAAAAAATTTGTGCTAAAAAATTGCTTTAAAAAGTGATAAGAAAGCCACCCCAAATGAAGCTCCGCATGTAGAAGCGGAACAGCAGGAAAATTCACAGGACCTTCCTTGAATCCACAAGCCCACTTGCACTGTATAAATTAACATAAATTTTGAGAGCAGATTGTCTTAGTACACATTCTTCCGAGTTATACCATTGAGCTGTAATGAAAGTATGCACACAAGTACATATTTTGCTATTGTTTGCAATATTTTGAATCTATCTTAAATATAGCTTGTTTTTTAAAAGCAGAGAAATTTATAACAAGAGAAAATACAAGTATCAACTTATATTTTGGATTAACTATATGTTAATAAATTAAAATGACCAATTTTTTTATTTTTTTTATTTTACAAAATTCTCTTTCAGTATTTATGCTTGCATCAACAATATGTTGTTAAGCTTTTGTTTGTACTCCAGGCCATATGAGAAGATCAAGGGTATGGTGCAAAGTTTGATCCATACACTAAATTGAATGTATTCCATCTTATACACGAACAAATAGATCAATAACATAGCATATGAAATTGCTTAATGCTATAATCAAGAATAAAATTTGGCCACAAATTATTTCTTACAACAATAAAAATAAACCTTTATCCCATTACATGGGGTCAGCCACATAAATCCGTTTTTTCCAATATGTCATATTAAGAGTCAAATTCTTATCTAAATCTATTAAAAAAAATGTGATTTCTAATATTTTATAAACAAGACTTTTTAAGTCTACCTCGACCTTTTCTTAACATAATCCCGAGCTACTACATCTACTCTCTTTTTTTTGGGGAAATTTTGGGGCTTAGCTCGTATATTAAAAAGAAACGATTACAAACAGATCAAAACCCCTAAAAACCGGGGAGGAGCCAAAAGAAATTACATGAAATACAAAAATCCCCCAAAGGGGCAAAAGATGATCGGACTCAGGAATAAAGAACTAACAAAATAAGCAAAAGAGCTTATCAATCATAGTTAAAATCAGCAAAACGAAGGAGCCACTATTCCCTAGTTGCCAATCAGATCCAACAATGAGACAAACCAGAACAGAACATCAAACTACAGTGCCGAGCATAAAACAAGAGCAGAACATACAAACTGCAGTGCAGAACCAGAACAAAACACATATGCATCCAAAGGGAGAGGCACAATTCCTTGCTTGCCATCAAATCTTGCAGATAACCACACCAGCAAAACTAGGCCAATGGATCAGAGCAGGCCATCTAAGGGAAGAGACCAACCGAGGAAACGAATTGTTAGTTCCACTCATCATTGTCCGGTTGGAGAGGAGGACCTCCCCCCCCCCCCCCCCCCCCCCACAAAAAAAAAAAAAAAAAAAAAAAAAAAAAAAAAAAAAATCACATTAGAGCAGGAAATTGAGATGATCAGCAAAAAATCAGCAATTCCTGAAGCAAGAAGGGAATGATTCTTGAAGCAAAACAAAATTTGTCCAAGAAGTGGTCTTAGAAAGTATAACATAAGTAATCTTTCTAATATAGGCATTAACAGATGAATCCGAACCAGCAAACCGCCTCTCATTATGATCCCTCTAGAGGAAATAAACGGAGCAGCATATCACAAAATAACAAAAGTTCTTCTCATAAGTTTGTAATTGCATATTTCCCTCAAAAAATTCAAACACCTGAAGCAGGGTCGGTAGAAGCAAAAATTTTTGGAGGGAGGGGAGAAGAGAGGAAACCACCATAAACGTGTAATCACTCTGAAAATAGCAGTGGGAAATATTTTCATCCTCAACCCTGTATAACATGCACAAAAGGGGAATTAAGATGTTTCTTTTGGCAAGAATTTCAGCCGTTTTAAGACCCCCTAAAATAGCCAACCATACAAAAGATGAGTATCTTAAAGCATAACGTCGGTGCCACTCAAAATTGAACCACAAAACCTTGTTAAAATCAATATAAAAATGCATGTAAAAAGTCTTGAAGCAAGGTTTATCTTTTCCGGTCTAGGATAAAGAGGAATTAGGATGTTGCAAATTTTGGATAGAAGAGATACGATCCAACAATAACAGGTTGAAGTGAGAGGGAAGAGACCAGACTCCCTCAGAGATAAAGTCTTTAACCATCAATCTAGATGCAAAAGAAAGCTGCAAAAAATCTAAGACAACTAAACCATCACACCCGGGATCCCAGAACATAAAAAAATTATAGTTTTCACTGGCAACATGAAACATGAGCATCCCTTTAATCCGATGAGCAGTAAGAGAAATATATTTCCACTATTTAGAAAACTTGGGATGAATAGCCTACCAAGGAGAAATAAACTTTGATCTAAACCAACAGGCCACAAGAGAATTCAAACTGAAAAATCTCCAAAGAAAGTAACATCCAAAAGCAAATTGAAGGGATTCAATGGAAGGTAAACCACGTTTACCAAAGCACTTAGGAAGACATGTATTCTTCCAAGCAATAAGGTGCAATTTCTTTCACATAGAAGAGTCATGAAAGAGAAACCTGGAGCTTAATTTATCAGTAATCTTACAGATATATTTTAGTAAAATTACCCCTCTGATCCAATAAGCAAGGGTATTGAAAATGGTGAACTTAAGGAACTAAATTCTACTTGCAAAAGAAAAAAAAAACTTTCCAACCAGCAAGTAGAGTAGAAAGCCTACTCAGTAGTGGTTGGAAGTGAGTAGCTTTGAATTTTTTTATGGAGATGGGAAGGCCAAGATAAGTGAAGGTTTTTTCAGTTTGGGTGAAGCAAAGCAAGGAGGTAATATCATTAGCAATGGGGGTATTATGGGAGAACATAATAGAACATTTAGCATTGTTAACCAACAGGCCAGAGTGATCAGCAAAAGAGGTTAGAGAACTTTTAAGGAAACATGCATTAAGAAGATAAGCTTTTCCAAACACCAAGATGTCATCTACATAAAGGAGATGATTCATATAGGAACCACCATAAGAGATCCCAAAGAAATTGTTGCCATTAATCTCATAAGAAAAATTATCCATGACCACCGAAAAAAGCAAAGGGGATAAAGGGCATTCTGGCCTATGCCCAGAAGAGGAACTAAAGTATCCCTCAAGAGCTCCATTAACACAAACGGAGAAGTAAACATCTTCAATACACCACTTAATCCAATTAACAAATTGTGGGGGAAAACCTTTGTCAAGAAGCCGAGATAAAATGAACTTCTGAGAGAGTATGAAAAGCTTATGAATGTCCAGCTTTGCACAAAAAAATTCTCTCTAGCATTGCCATTAAAATCACTAAGTATTTCAGAAGCTAACACAATGTTATCTATGGAGATTCTTTGTTTTATAAAACTAGCTTGACTTTTTTGAATGATGAAAAGCATAAGCACTTTCATCTGATTTGCAATAATTTTTGCAATAACCTTATAAAACACATTGCAAAGGGAGATAGGACGGTAATCCGATAAGGAAGAGGCATGAGTCCCTTTAGGGACAAAGGCAATGGCCGTCGCTTTAGAACATTTGGGAAGAATCCCAGTAGAGAAAAAAATGCTTTATGGCTTTACAAACATGGCCTCCAATAATGCCCCAAGTAGCTTTGTAAAATTTGAAGCTAAATCCATCAGGCCCAGGGGCCTTGGTCTTGGATGATGAACCATCAAAAACAACTTCCCTAATATCCTGGTAAGTGATCGAGCCAGTAAGGGGATCAATGAGATGAGGAGGAATAGTAGATCCAATAGGAATGGGGATCAACCTAGGAGTATTAGGCCTAGGGGTGTTATAAAGTTTTTGAAAATTGAGGACAACAGCTTTAGCTATATCCGCAGGAAAAGTGAAGCACCCATCATTAGTATGAAGCTCATTAATACAACTATAATTATTCATGGATTTAATCCTAGCATAGAGGATGCCTAAATCAACTTCACCTATAGAAAGCCAATTAGCCTTAGCACATTGGATCACCCATAAACTCCAAGCCTATTGAAGAGAGGCAAGAGAGGAGTTAATATTTTTCAATGCAGCATTAAGGTTAAGGTCAAGTGGTATGTCATGAATCTGAGCAATATTTATAAATTAACTCTAAGTATGTACTATAACTTAACAATAATTTATATGAAATTATATGGTTATAATATTTCATTAATTTATTTATTTTATTAATTTTTATAAAATGTTATTATTTATTAGGTCATTCCCTCAGTTCGACCGAACCGGGGTTAAACCGTGAACCTCTTCTTCTTCCGGTTCGTTGACCGGTCTGATTTTTAGAACCTTGGTTTCAATAATGTTTTTTTCAAAAAATAGTTTTTTGAAGACAAAAGTTTAAAAAAATGATGAAATAATTGCCTTCCAAACTTAAAATTTTTTTACTAACTACTTTTTACAGCCACAGTTTATTTATCTTATATAAATGGCACCATAGGTGCTTCGATATACTCTTTTCATTTCTTGCTACTCATTGTCCTTAACAGATATTCAATGACTCCCATAATTTAAAAATGTTTCAATTATCGGCCACTATGTAAAGATCTTATTAATGATGCTCAATTTATAATCATAAGGAATGTTTTTACTACTAATGGTTTTACTTCTTATTATAGATTTAAAACTTTTAAACTTTCCTTAATATCTTAATTGATAAGTATAATAGATAAGCTATAGGTCTTATGTGTATAAGTCGGCTCACATGTAAGAGCCGCTTCCACGTTCTCTGTGTTTGGCAGGAACCCTTTTTCTACCTACCGTTTGATCACTGCACCAGTGATCACAACCGGTACTTTTGCAACTATCTCAGCTACTTAAGCTGAGCACTATAGCAGCTCATGATATGGAAGAAGAAGAAGTTAATGGCTTCGCTTAAGCTCTGCTTAGCTTTCTTCTAATCCTAACTCTTTCTTCTTCCTCTCTGTTTTGTTCTCACTGTTACAGTTTTTCCTCATTCAACATGGTATCAGAGCTTTAGGCTTATTCTCCTGAGTCTTTAGATGGCGGAAGCTTCGTCCACTGTAATGGCGGAATCGGGCTCAAGCGAGACTTCTAAGGAAGTCATTATTCCATCGCAGTTGAAGTTTTTCATGGCCAATGTGAAGTCGATGGTAACAGTCCAGCTTACGACGGAGAATCATCTGATATGGAAGTCTCAACTCTTGAAGTTGTTCACCGCCAATAATTTCGAAGGCTATCTCACCGGAGAAATTTCACCGCCGATAAAACATATCAAAGATTCAAGTGGTAACAGTAAGATCAATCCTCTCTACTCGAACTGGCTGCTCATAGATCAACATCTTGCTTCAGCTATCTATTCCACTGTTTCGGCTTCTCTTTTGCCATATATATTAAATATTGAATCCTCTCATGAGATCTGGCTGACGATCGAACGTCGGTTACATTCCTCAAACATATCTCGTCTTCTACAGCTCAAAGGCGAACTTCATCTTCTACAACTGGGAGGCAAGACAATGTTTCAATATTTGTCTGAGATCAAGAATAAGATTGATGCGATTGCAGCAGCTGGATCACCCATCGAAGTAGAAGATGTAATACATTATACGTTGAATGGTTTACCGGCCGCTTATCAGTCTTTCAAGACTTCTATACGGACTCTACAGAGTCCTATCTCCATTGATGACTTCTGTTCAATGCTATGCAGCGAAGAGCTTCATTTAAATGCTGACATGAGCCGCGAATCACTAAATGCTGTATCAGGGGATCCAAATCTGGCTCTGTCTGTTACCAGAGGTTCATATCGTGGACGACCATCTGCTCGAGGACGAGGTCGCAACACCTCTGTGGGTCGTGCAACACCTGGACGAGGCTTCTCCGGCAGACCACCAAATACCTATCTAAATCAAATTCGAGGGGGTAGATGTCCTCGACTAACTATAGAATGCCAGATATGCGAAAAAACAGGGCATTCGGCTGTAAATTGCTGGTACCGACATGATCCCAATTATACAACAGCACCGCAAGCTTACATAACTACCGACAACTCGCAACAGGCTGAATGGTTCTTAGACTCCGGTGCAACTGAACATCTAACGGCTAATGCAGCAAATATACAGAATCTTCAGCCATATTCTGGTAATGCTAATGTTCAAGTGGGAAATGGTCAACATCTGCAAATTGCCAATACTGGTCAAGGATTGCTGCCAACGCCTCATCATAAGCTTCGTTTATCTAAAATACATCATGTTCCTCACTTGTCTCACAATCTCATTTCTATTCACAAACTAACCTCTGATAATCCTTGCTATGTTCTGCTTGACTCCAATGGTTTTCTTATAAAGGATTCCAAGAACAACCAAACTCTTCTCCACGGTCCCAATCATCATGGTCTCTACCCAATTAATGCTCGAGCATCTGTCCAGCACAACTCGCACTGTCTATCTACCACAACGTCTGCTATACCAGCGACATCTATGGCTGTTTGGCACCGTCGATTGGGCCACCCTTCACCTACCACTCAAGCATATCTACCGTCAATTTTTCCTACAAGTCGCGCTGCCAATAGTGTCTATCAATGTAATGCCTGTTCTCAGGCTAAGTGTCATCGTCTGTCTTTTTCTTTGTCTGCTACTAGAGCTAAGAAATGTCTTGAACTCATTCATAGTGATGTATGGGGTCCCTCCCCTATAGTTTCCATGCAATCATTTAGATATTATGTTATTTTCGTGGATGACTATACTCGGTATACTTGGGTTTTTCCATTAATTTCTAAATCTGATGTGTGTGCTTCATTCCTTCGTTTCAAGCAATTAGTTGAACATCAATTCAATGCTAAAATAAAAACACTCCGATCGGATCGTGGAGGGGAATACATTAACTCCACCCTTCAACAACATCTCACCAAGTTTGGCATTGTTCACCAAACATCTTGTCCTTATACTCCTCAACAAAATGGTCTCTCTGAACATGCTCCTAATTACTCTCATCTTCGTACATTTGGTTGTCTAGCTTACCCATGGCTTCCCACACCTCTTAATCACAAACTTGCTCCACGCTCGCATCCGTGTATATTTCTTAGCTATGTTCCTAACTCCAAAGGATATCGCTGTTTTGAATTCAAAACATCAAAAATTTATGTGTCTCGGCATGTCCACTTTCATGAATCCATATTTCCGTTTCAGCATATAAAAACATTCACTGATTCCCCTCCCCAGAACACGTCATCGAATTCCACTATTCCTGGCATCCTCATTCCAGCATCCTCTATCCAGAAAACTACCTCTACTTCAACTTCAAACTCAGCTTCACCTCTCAACAATGAACTGGTCTCTGCTTTTTCATCTACTCCATTACCTGATAATGCTCAGATGTCTATCACCAACCCATCCCCTCCTCCCGAAGTGCCTCAGCCTTCCAAACATCACATGCTTACCAGGGCTCAAACAGGCAATCTCAAACCACGACAAATCTTTGACCTTGAACATTCTGTCATACCAACTAATCCTACTGGTGTTACGCAAGCAGTTAAATATTCTGCTTGGCGTCAAGCTATGAGCACTGAATTTGAGGCCCTACAACGGCAAGGTACTTGGCTCTTAGTCCCTCCTGAGCCTCATCAAAATGTGTTAGGCTGCAAATGGTTATTTAAAACCAAGTTTAACTCTAATGGCTCCATTGCTCGTTACAAAGCGAGACTTGTAGCTCAAGGATTTAAACAAGAACATGGTCTTGATTACTATGAGACATTTAGCCCAGTGGCCAAGTTTGCCACAATTCGGGTCTTCCTTACGGTGACCGTCTCTCACAAATGGACGTTGCTACAACTGGACATGTCGAATGCATTTCTTCATGGGGCCTTACAGGAACAAGTCTTTATGAAGCAGCCCGCCGGTTTTGTGGATTCCCAATTTCCGCACCATGTCTGCTTGCTCAAGAAGGCTATCTATGGCCTCAAACAGTCTCCTCGACAATGGTTTGAGACACTCTCATCCTATCTTCTCTCTTATGGCTTTACAACGAGTACGGCTGATCCGTCTCTCCTCATCTATAACCGGGACACTACTCAACTATATATTCTTATATACGTTGATGATATATTACTTACGGGTAACAGTGATGCAGCGATTAGCACTCTTTTTCGCGCCCTTCAAACAAAATTTAAAATGAATAATCTGGGTAAGCTCAATCAGTTTCTCGGGCTTCAAGCTACACATACAGCTTACGGCATTCATTTGAATCAAACTCACTACGCCACAGAGGTGCTTCACAAAGCTGCGATGTCTGATTGCAAGCCGGTGCTCACTCCTCTACCGACTGTCTTACCGTCCAGTGACTCAAATGATCAGCCGTTTGAGCGTCCTGAATTCTACCGCCAAATTGTTGGCTCCTTGCAATATTTAACGCTCACACGCCCCGATTTGCTCTTTGCAGTGCATTTCCTATGCAAGTATATGCATCAACCGCAACTACTTCATTTTCAACTCCTGAAACGAGTTCTTCGTTACATTAAAGGTACTATACAGCTGGGTTTACCTATACGTCAAGACTCTCTGCATCTTACCTCATTTGCTGATTCTGATTGGGCGTCTGACAAAATCGATAGAAAATCGGTTACTGGCTATTGCGCATTCCTTGGCAGCACTCTGGTTTCTTGGTCCGTGAAGAAACAAACATCCGTCGCTCGCTCTTCAACCGAAGCTGAGTATAGAGCTGTCTCAACTGCTGCCTGCGAGGTCATTTGGCTTCGTCGCTTATTATCCGAGTTTAAAGCATTGTCCCCTGCTCCAACTCAACTATATTGCGATAATGTCTCCGCCCTTGCCTTAGCCAACAATCCAATCTTTCATGCTCGAACCAAGCATATTGAGATTGATTTTCACTTCATCAGAGACTGCATTCGGTCCAACCAAATCTCCGTTCATCACATTTCAACTATTGATCAACCTGCCGACATCTTCACCAAATCTCTTCCGGCTGCTCGGTTTGTTCTACTTCGTGACAAGCTAAGGATTCAATCACCATCCTTACCTTGAGGGGGGCTGATAAGTATAATAGATAAGCTATAGGTCTTATGTGTATAAGTCGGCTCACACTCACATGTAAGAGCCACTTCCACGTTCTCTGTGTTTGGCAGGAACCCTTTTTCTACCCACCGTTTGATCACTGCACCAGTGATCACAACCGGTACTTTTGCAACTATCTCAGCTACTTAAGCTGAGCACTGTAGCAGCTCATGATATGGAAGAAGAAGAATAGGTGCTTCGATATACTCATTTCATTTCTTGCTACTCATTATCCTTACAGATGTTCAATGACACCCATGATTTAAAAATGTTTCAATTATCGGCCACCATGTAAAAGATCTTATTAATGATGCTCAATTTATAATCATAAGGTATGTTTTTACTACTAATGGTTTTACTTCTTATTATAGATTTAAAACTTTAAAAATTTCATTAATATCTTAATGATCTTAAACTCTTTTAATAAATTGCAAATACAATTATTCTCAACATTTTAAATTACTCCGCTTGCATTAAATATTTTAATGAGAAAATCAATAATGAGTTTTCCAAACATTAAATAACTTTAATAAGTTTATTTTGATTGATGATTTAGCTATATTCATGATAGATTAGCATGTTATATTTAATTTAAATTGTTCTGTTCTATTTATATTAATACTGATAATTTTTCTTAAATTGATTGTTGAAAATTTTAGCTTCAATGCATCGCAGGATTATTCAGTCTTTGGCCTCGTTTGGGACAGTTTTCTTTCTACTTCTTAAAGTAACTTTTTAGTACAAAAAATAAAAATTTGTACTAAAAAGCTGCTTTACGCTTTACGAAGTAGAAAGAAAGTCATCCCAAACGAAGCTTTTGATATCTAATTAAATTTATCTAATTTTGAATAATTGCTTCAGTTTTACTACGTAAGTAGCTATTATTTTACAATAATTGCCATAAACCTTTAGCGATGAGTTGAATTAAGTTATATGCATTGTATGCACACTGTAGCAGCTCATGATATGGAAGAAGAAGAAGTTAATGGCTTCGCTTAAGCTCTGCTTAGCTTTCTTCTAATCCTAACTCTTTCTTCTTCCTCTCTGTTTTGTTCTCACTGTTACAGGTTTTCCTCATTCAACATTAATGATCTTAAACTCTTTTAATAAATTGCAAATACAATTATTCTGATCAACATTTTAAATTACTTCGCTTGCATTAAAATTTTTAATGAGAAAATCAATAATGAGTTTTCCAAACATTAAATAACTTTAATAAGTTTATTTTGATTGATGATTTAGCTATATTCATGATAGATTAGCATGTTATATTTAATTTAAATTGTTCTGTTCTATTTATATTAATACTGATAAATATTCTTAAATTGATTGTTGAAAATTTCAGCTTCAATGCATCGCAGGATTATTCAGTCTTTGGCCTCGTTTGGGACAGTTTTCTTTCTACTTCTTAAAGTGACTTTTTAGTACAAAAAATAAAAAATTTGTACTAAAAAGCCGCTTTACGAAGTAGTAAAAAAGTCGTCCCAAACGAAGCCTTTGATATCGAGAAAAAACGGTGGTTGAATAGGTTTTGTATCTTCAATCAACCAAAAAAACTGTTAACGTCAACTAACATTTTTCTACTGTGCTTTTAACCTAATTGAATTTATCTAATTTTGAATAATTGCTTCAGTTTTACTACGTAAGTAGCTATTATTTTACAATAATTGCCGTAAACCTTTAGCGATGAGTTGAATTAAGTCATATGCATTGTATGCAAAGTATGCAATATTCGTAAGGAGCTGTACGTTGATAAGCTACATGACTAGCCAAACTTCTTCAAACTTTGGCTTGGACACTAAAATATAATATATCATGGCATCTATATCTAACATTTTGCGAGTCCTGTGGAAGTTTGCACATTTTCAAGTTGAATAGAAAATTTTTATCAATTAAGGTTTAGTTTGAGACGGCTTTCTTACTGCTTTTTAAATCAAAATTTTAGTATAAAAAATTTAATTTTTGGACTAAAAGTTGTTTTAAGAAACAATAAGAAAATTGTCCCAAACTAAACCTAAATATTTCAATTTTTAATTATTTCTGGATTGAATATGGGCTCTCGATATAAATTTAGACTTAAAATATTTAATATTTATTTTCTAGTATTTTTATGAAATATTTTAATGGGTTCTTTTTTCTAGTGCCTAATGGTTTCTTTAAGGCAAAATGGCTTCAAAGGGAGAATCATAGGGAAGTGGTTTCAAATTGTTCATAATTCACTCATCTTTTTTTTTTTTTTTTTAACTACATAAAGATATTTCATTAAATAAAGAAAATAGTACAAGAAAGGCCCAAACACAAAAGGAGCCAGAAAAAAGAAAAAGGCAGTTAGAGTACATAACCGTAAGCGTCAGGCCAAACAACCTGAGCAAGACAACGAAAGGAGAATCCGAAAATTAAATGGACTCAGACAGCCACCTGGTTGCCATGCAAGTGTCATCCAATAAATAAAAAGAGTTAGATATAGCACAAAATTCACCCAGGTTGCAATCAAGCCATGGCCGTCCGAGGGGCAAGCATGAAAATTGCATCATCATCATCCATAACAAGATAAAAACAAAAAGAAATCATTTATTTTTGGATTTATGATCTTCACGTTTACTACGCCTAAAGCTAGGCTAAGCACCATCAATATGGAGAATACTTAAATCCAAGTCACCCTCAAAGAAACCTTCATCACCATCTTAGGAATTGTGAACATGTAACCAGTCACCCTGCAATATCTCACTATCCCTTGATAGGTGAGATTTCAAATCAAAATAATAGATATAGGAACATTTAAATACGACTTATTAAAACTATTAGATAAAGGATCATCACCATCAGAAAGAGACAAAAAAGGAGAAGTATTACGAAAATCATCATTCGGTATAATACTATGAGCAGTCCTAACACTACCAACAGGCAAGGTAACACCACCACTATCATTAAAACCGGGTAAAAAATCCCCACCCTCTAAACAGACATAAGGAACAACAACAGTCGCAGAAACAACGTCACAATGTTCATCACTAGAGGGAAAAACATCACCCGAAACCACATTATATCCAACAAAACAGACGCATCCGACAAAGCTACCACACAGGAGGGGCAAGCTATTAGGACAATACCACAAGGATTTTCATTCACATTATCATTCATTTCAGTGCAAAACGCACTTTTAGGCGGGTCAAAAGGAGCCACAAGAGGTTCCATCCCCATAGGAACATAAACACTACAGGCTAAACTAGAGTCCAAAATCACTGCGTTAACCCCCAAACAATCATCAACACCCCCAACTACATGATCAACGTAACTTGAATTTAGAGCAATAACAGCCTCTGCCTGACCATCCTAAGACACACACACTAGATTAACACCCCCAACGATAGGGACGAAATTATCACAGACCACAGGAAGAGAGGGTTCAATTAGAGCCAAAGAAGCAGTGTTCATAATGGGAGCAGATACAGAATCCACAGGCGGCTGAGCTGAATCCACTTTCTGCCTCAAATTAGGGCATAACTTAATACATTCAGACTTTTTATAATCCACGGCTTTGCAATAAGGACAAAAACTAGGCACACCTTCAAAAACCACTTTTTGAATGTATCCTAAATTCTCCGGCCCAAGCCAAACAGAGTCAGGATAGGTTTTGGAAATGTCAATTTCGACAAGAATTCGAGCAATTGAAGGTCTCGAACCAACAGCCGTGGCATTATTGGTATGAATCAGACAGCCAAATAGGGAACCCAAACAAAAAGAATGCGAAGAGAGAAAAGGTGAGGAAGAAGCCCCGGGAAGGAAATCCAGACAGGGACAATCGGAGACTCCTTCGATAGGTCAAGGAGCGGCGTCCATTTTATCACTTTCATAAAACAACCAAAAACGAAATAGGATATATGCGCAAAAACCCTACCATAGTCGAGGTCATTAGAAAGCTTGATCAAGACATTAGACTAATCCAAAAGAGTAACAGAGAACTCACCCGATAATTTGTGGTTGAAAAAAACCTCCGTATTGAGACCAAAGCTAGTCGCCGCAATAGAAATTTACCCACTAAAGTGAAATCGAAAGGTTTAGCAAGATGCAGGACTTCATCCTCCGAGCATCGTCCGGAATGATATTTATATCGTCCTGGATGATCTAACAAAGCATCCTCATTAAAGCAGCCGTCTTTATGCAAAACACATCGTCCTGAACGATTTTGTATCGGCCAGGACGATCGGCTCAATTCAGCAAGAATCTGCTGCCATATCTACTTAGAAAATTCTTATTTTTGGATATCGACCTGGTGGATCGGCCTGGATTATAAAATATCATCCAGGACGATCCAGGATAAGTTTTCTAAAATTTCTCAGGCAGTTTTGGAAAGCAATTAATGGGGATTTCGTCCGGGCCGATCGCAAGATCGTCCGGGACGATTAGACATCATCCAACTTTATTTCAGGGTGATATTCAGGATGATTTTCCACATAGTTGAACTAATCAGCCAGGACGATATGTCTATCGTTCTGGATGATAATGGCGGCAACTTGCATTAATGAGCTGGTTTTGAGAGCTTCTATTTAAGATATGGCAAGGCACTTTATAAGTTTCTTTGAAAGCCATTTTAGCTTCATTCTTGTGGGGGAAACTTGAAGAGAAAGCTTGAAAGGGAGTGAGGAAAGGGTGGAGTTTGAGAGAGGGAGAAGATCCTGTGAGGGGGGACTCAAGGGAGTGTGGTGTGGGATTCCACACGGTTTCTCCGGCGAACTCGCACCTTAGTACTATCGGATTGAAGGCTTGTCTCGAGGTAAGTTCACCAAAGAAGAAGATCTCTTTGGTGTCAAAGGACCCAGCGAATTTGCCGCACCGGGGAAGGTGGAAGTGATTTTGTAAGGGCTTCTCCGCCTAGTTGTGGGGGCTAAAGGAGAGACACTTTTTAGTGCAATACTTGGAGGGTGCCTCCAAGGAGTGGACGTAGGTCAAGATTTGATCAAACCACTATAAATCCGGTGTGTTCTTTCTTTATTACTTCTGTACTTTTAATTTCCGCATCGTTGGTTTTGATTGTGGTGAATCTTATTTTTTGGATTTAAGATTGTGTTTGTTTTAAATACTGATTCACCTCTCTATCTCATTATTAGCCTTGGGCCAGTTCATGAGGGCTTAACATCCCTAACGAACTTTCAAGTGATATCAGAGCACTTTCTAGAGTCATCTGAGCACTTTCAAACCCATATAAGTGCTCTTGTAATACAATAGGAGCAAACCTAGTGTAACGCATACGACAAGGTAGGTAAGCCCTATACATGCTCTTATAGCGTGGGGGGGAGTCACTGGGGGGGGAGTCCCTAAGTACCCATACACGGTCTTGTACCGTGGCAGGGAAATCCTCTTGTGTTTTCATACAGGTGTTTTGATGACCCCATACATGCTTTTGTAGAGTGGTGGGATTGAAGATGTATGGCCTTGGTATTACCTGAAAACTACCATACACGCTCTTATAGCATGGTGGGATGGCCTAGTTTTTCATAGTTTTCCCTAAATGGGGGACACGTGGAGAGGCTGCAAAAATTCTGTCTAAAGATGTGCAAGACTTGGACAAAAACATAGGGGGTTGTACTTGAACTTGATCTGTATTATAGGGAACTCATTTTTTGACTCAAATAAACTTGAACTTGAAGTAAATCTAAACTAGAACTTGAGCAAAATAACATAAGACTGGGGTTAAATTTAAACTTGAATTAAATTTCAAGATATTGAATTCCAATTTAATAAATGCTTGTGTGAGAATGAAAATACTAAAACCAAATAAAAATTTTGATTAATCAAATGAAAATCATCAAACAAATATGGGACTCATGGAGGATAAGTCTTCAATGCTTATGAATGATGAATGCAATTGTAATTTGCAAAATAATGAACTCTTAATTGAGCACAAATAAATAAATATGAGAGTTGTATTGAATAAAGAACCCCAAACAAGGTTTTCTTAGATGAACAAAATTATCATGTAAATTAAGAACTACTTTCAAAGGCAAGGGATTGCTTGTAACTATTGTCTTGATCCCCTACAAGCATGCATAAGTCATGAATAGAAACATAAACCAAGGTTTTGTGGTGGAATGATTCATCCAATACTACAACAACGGACTTCCAACCAACACATAAGAAATATGAGGCTCGTAGTGTCCGTGTCAGTGGGTCCACAGTTTCATACAATGAACTAGATGTCTTACGAACAATCATACGCAAGGACTGCAATATAATTGTAAGAAATATTAGAAGAGTGGTAGTGGATACAAACACCTATAGACATTGACAGGTGATAGCATAGATGCAACAAGCCTCCCTACAACTAATGTGTCAAGTGCCTTGGGGATGCATATAAGAGCTCTACAAGAATTAAAGATATAAATGTAAGTGCAATAATTTGCCAATCAGCAGAATGAAGCTTCCTAAAGATGCATATAATGCAGTAAATGCAAACACACCTACAGGCTATCGTAGCAATTATAGGAGACCTGTTACATATTCAACATATTGTTGGTGGGCAAATATGAAAGAACTACAATAGATGCAATCTTCTACAACCAATAGCAGAAGATTTGTTAGTGCACAACAATTTACATATAGAAAGCAACAATTAGTGCATAATAATCTACCTATATGAAATAGGCAAATAATCATAGTGCAATGACACGCTATGCCACCAAATATGCAACACTCATACAAGCAGATATTAGGCATCTTTGGGCTTCTACATAAAGTATGGGGGCGCATCCATGTGCTGATCATTTGCAAAGTTAATCAATGCTAAATGTTCCTAAAAATGCCCCCATATAAGCATTATAGATGTATACACATAAGCACAAAGAGATGCATGTGCAATCAAATACTCGAATGGGCCCCGACAAGTGTGTTATGGGTACACACATAATATTTCGGGATGTTGCGAAGGCCAATAAATGAAACTTGTGTTCAAGCTTGATCCTTCTATATGGATAGATAGATGTTGACACGACTCAAATTATCAAACATATATATGGTCAAGGTGTCAACTGGAATATCTATTTCATATGTTCATATTAGGCCTTCATGATCTATAATAAAAGAAATTTATTAACAAAAATATAAATCCTACAAACCAGATCCTTTGTCGACAAAGTAGACAAGGTTCAACCAACAAAAGTAAATGCCCATTAATGCCCTGATGATGGTCGTATTGAACATAGATCTCAACCAGAGGGGTTAATTCTGGATACTCTACACTCTCAAATGCCACCCATATATCAACAAAATCAAAATCCCATAAAAATACCAAAATAAAAAAAATATTTAAAATTGGAATTTAACCATTAAACACTTAAAAAGTAAAACTCATCCACTCCCTGTAACTATTTTTTGAGGTAGACAAATCTAAAAATTATTTTAGCTCATAAAGAGCTAATGTCTAGTCAAGAATATTACTAAAATTTATTCTCAAAATAGTCTCCTACTAATAAGGATGTGGCACATGTCCTCTAACTGACAGTTTTTTCATAAAATAGTATCACATAGAAACGATTATGATTGGGTCCCTCTGAACTGAGTGGTTTGCTGCCAAACAACACCTCTAAATTATGATTATAGTCAGGGATCGTATGCTCCCCAATGGCATCAAATTCTTGAGATATGAATCAATATTATATAATCAATAGGAAACAAAGCCCTCTATTAATTAAGGTAGATTTAATTTTGTCCCCTAAGAAAAACATTCACCCCAGATCTATAAGGTACCCTTGGATGAAGCAAACCATGGCTACCGATAAGGATCCTTTTATCATGTTGGGTCGACTACCTCCTCTGACTAAGTAGATCAGGGACCATAATGACCCAGGATGATGAAAACATGTAATCTTGATCAGGTTAATCATTCATTCCTCCACCATCTGCTTTAAGTAAAAGGTGGTGAAATTTCTAATTTTAAACATCTAATTTGTAATATCCCAAACCCATACCGCTTCTATATGCTAGATAACACGTATTCCTACATATTTGATTGATGACTAGCCTTAATTAAAAGTTCTCTCTCTTTATCAAGAGGGGTAATTAACTATTGTGGCTTGCACCTATAGGAAACCAAAACTTAGATCTAAAGTCATCATAAAATGAGGGAAAAGTCTATGGGTTGTGTCTTTACCTTCCAAAAATTTACCCCAGAACATAATTCGTTAAAACATCCCTAAAAAGCAACAAGGAGGTCGGGGCCAATTTTTAGAGCCCACACACATATATACTTGCTTTGCATACTATCTCTAAGTGTAAATTCACTCATCCACCTGAGCATCCTTATTTTTGCAATGCTCAACTAAAATTTGTGCATATCATTTAATGACCAATATTTTACACCATAACGCAATGCAGATCTCACAATTATTATATAAAACTTCCCTTAAGTTTGAGAGATACTTTGTTATCACAAAACAAACCTATTGCATCCCTTCACTTAAATATCCAACTTTAATTATACTAATAAGATCCCCATCTATTTCTCCATCCCTTTTAATAATAGACACCATATATCTAAAACTTATAGTCATTTTAGTGACATGATCACTCAGTGTCATAATCCCACCAGTAGATCTATTACTACTAAAATTATACTCTACTCAAATAAAAACTGCTAGGAAATCCCTTTATATCATTCCGTATGGGCCCTTTATATCTTTCCTAATTTTTGAGCTTTAAAAAATTAAAATTAATTTTTTATAATAAAGCTTCTTATTTTTTATCTTTTCTTACACATTTTGACTCTATTACTAATAATTTTTACTATAAAATTTTTTTCTTTTGATTCTTGAAGCACATATTTTATAATATTTTTAATATCACTAGCCACGTTTTTCTACATAATATTAACTTTCTTATGTACAACTCAAATCTTAGAATATTGAATCTTACTTTTAAAAATATTTTTATTAATGCTCTTTAAATACCCCCAAGTAATGTTAAGGTAATATTTTACTTTATTTTTTATTTTTCATCCCTTTATTTTAAGTCCAAAACTATTAAATGATGACAAGTACAAAAACTTTCACTTGAAATGACTTTACAATCTTCCAACCTAAGATCTATTTTTCGTACAAGTAAATAATTAATTTGAATTTCACTATGTTTATTCTTAAATGATGAGATACTCCTCTCTTTTCTTAAATACAATATCAACAATTATATAATCATAAGCTAGAGTAAAATCTAATATGATCTTATCACCTCTTTCATAACTCTAAACCCAAAGCCACCATGAACATTTTAAAAATCTTTTATCCTTCTACTAAAATATTAATTTAAATCACATCTAAGAAAAATTCATTCTTACAAAAATATATATTGTATTAATCATTATAACATTTTATTTTTGAACACATATCCAAATATACTTGAGGAGCATAAATATTTATAATATTAATAATCTTAACATCAACAATAATCTTTAAAGCATTATAATTTTCTCTTCAATTGTACTTATAATGTTAGTGCTCAAACCCAAAAGAAAGATACATGAGTAAAAATGGTTCAACCAAATTATATTTAAAATCATCAAAACACTTTAGAAATGCCATGTGCTCTTAGGGTTAATAATCCCCATTTTTTAATGACAGCAAATATACTTTGGTTCCCCATTTTTAATTTATGCCTTTAAAAGTTTTAAATTAAATTTACAATATATGTTGTCATTAGATTAGCATAAAAGATAAAGGATAAATAAAATTTACAAAAGTTTTATTTTTTTTTAATTTTTATTTGACATCAAAACAAAATAAAAAAATGAAAATAAATACAACAACCAAACACCTTCTCATCCTATTAAAATCTCAAAAAGGAGAAGGAACAAAAAAAGAAAAAGAAAAAAAAGTATAACGACCATAAATATGATAGTATAAATAAAAAACTAATTAATCTTTAGAAGGGCTTTGGTCACGCTCTGGAAGAAATGGATTAGTCCTTGAGCTCAACAAACTGGCCATGTATCCTAATTATCAGCTAAGTAGATATTCAGGGAAGTCTTGATTGGTGATCTCAACTTATCAGCTACTCACCATAGATCTCATAATATTGTGCTCAAAATTTAAAATAAGATTTGTTAAAAATTAATATAGAAGTTCCAAAAATATGATTGTAGTATAAATAATTATGGCATTTTAACGAATCTCATCATAGATTGAATGATGAAGTTCTTATGCCCTAATGTCTCTTATTCATCGTGCTTGCAGAAAGTCTATCACTCACAAAGAAGTCAAAGGGATGAAGAGAAGTCAGTGAAGAAAAATGAAAGCTCCTCTATCATGACATTCTTGTTAAACCAAAGCATTAAAAACATTCACAATAAGAAAATAATATCCATAAAGAATTAATACAACATCAATCAAATACTCCACATGTAATAAAGAAAAAATGAAAGCTCCTATAACATATTTTGAGGAAGATGTCAGTGGTGAGGATGTAGTCTCATCAAATTAAGGTGAATTAATAAGTGATTAGTATTTAAAAGGTAAATGCATATTTTGGTGCACTAGTCAGTTCCTGTAGTTCATATTAATTGCATATTTTTCTTTAAAATATAGTATAACTTTACTTTATATGTTATTTTATTTTTTAGCATTTCATAGTACAAGTTATTTTTAGACCAAGAAAGGCAGAGGTATTGAGGGGGCCTCTTCTTTATAGCCTTCCACTCTGACCTAGCTGAGCCTGACATTGTCTATCTTATAATAAGGAGTTTTCAATTGTACTTCCTAGTCCCCCAATTTTCTTCACCAGACCCTACACACACTAGTCTGTTTTACCCGTACTAGTCCTCATAATCTTCTCAAGGAGTCCCTTCCAATTATATATATCCACCATACATCTTGCCATTCTTCTTCCCACCATCCCCTAAACCCTTTTGTAGGTGGACATTCAACTCAGACTACAACATCATTGAACATAGATAGGTGCTGTGGACCTCCGAAAGGATACTTTTCATATGCAAAGTGCAGAGGGGTATACGACCGCACCATCTTGAGGGATAGAGACGATCGTAGGCCTCCGGGCTCCTCGTAAATGGGCCAATAGAAGGGCAGATTAGATCGAACATACGACTAACCATTTAGAATAGCAGCTCTCATCAGCGGACTCTGATGGGTAGTAATATATACGACCTGATCATAACAACGGGTTTCCCCCACTAGCTACATTAGTTAGAGTGGAATTTATTTGACGGTGGAATTCAGTTTCCCACGGGTGCAAGCCCCCGTGTTTAATTACATCTTAGTTCAGAGTCTGAGAAAACTCTTGATTAATGATCATACATTATCCTTTTAGATGGGATTGGCACAAGGGTGGAGACTAGGAAATCCTATTTAAATGGGAATAAATGTTCAAATGGCTTAGTTAACATACACAGTTCATACCAGTATTCAGAGGGTGTAAGGAACTAAAAAGAAATTGGAGAAAAGAAAGTCAAGCACTCTAAGAAATCTAGAGAAAAAGATGGAAGTGGCGTCATCTTGTGATGCAGATAGGTAGGGTTTATAGCTCCAGAAGAGAAGGAAACTTACCTACCATTTAGGCATACTACGAGACACCTCAATGTAGTAGCTTCAAACCCTAGATCTAATATGGGCTTAGTGTTTTACACAACACTAATACCCGTGTCTTAACTAATGTAGTACAAAACCTGGACTTATCTCAGCTTGGATTGAGGAGCCAGCTAACCACCTAAGTACTTTAAATCCATGCTATCTGGTCTTTATGAAATATAGGTGGGTGGTTTAGTTTTTGGAAATTAAGGCCGACATCCATAGAGCTCCTAAGTGGCCTTGTACTTATTTAGGATGAATGCCCCTAAAGCTAATACAATTAAAATTTAAATTTAATTAGTTTCTAATGCAATGCATGCTAATTAAAAGTCTAAATCATGCATGCTTTAGATTTTAAAAATAGGCTTATAGAAAAATAATTTTTAGAAGGAGACTAGACATCCCTAGGTGCGGAACTTCATCCTCATAGGCCAGATTATCCGAACTCTACCCACAAGCGAGGAAGTGTCTCATAGAAATGGGGGAAAAAATGTAGTAATATGTATGTAACCCCAGATGATTTCAGCAGTTCCCTAGGTCGTTAGGTTTCTATGTTATTTAATTCTTAAAATTTTAAAGATTAGTTATGAATAAAAAAAGTTTTTTAGTCCTTAAAGAGCCTAACGAGATCCAGGCTAAAATAAAAGCAGCATGCAGATCGCCAATAAAATAAGAAAAATAATCAACTATAGAGGCTTTCATTTATAAATAAAACACAAATAAATTAATAAATGGCCATAGGCAAACTATCCTTAATTATAACCCAGGGTTTATAGAAAATAAAGTGGCTAGACACTACTGCTAACACCTAGATATTTAAACCTAGGAATGACGCAAATGACTTTGAGTGGGATATTGGTCTTCAGCTCTTCAGTCTTCTCTTCTTCGATTTCTTCTCCTTGGATTCCTTGAATTTCTCCTCCTCGATCTCCTTAGATTCATCGTGGCTTAAATATCTAAATGAAGAGATAATTTTCCCTCATAGGGGTATTATCTTTTATCTTTGGATATCTAAAAGCCATCTGAACTGAATCTTCCAAATAGAAGAAGACTCTCCCTCTTGAGGATGCCTTCTTCTTTTGAAATTCGAGTTAGATAAGGATATCCCAACTCAAAGTCACTTTCAAAACTCTCACCATTATTACAAATAATTACATTAATGGAAAGCAATAAATTCTAGACTCTCCTGCAAGGTTATCCTAATGAAAAATATCAAAGTAGTTAATATATCATCTCAAGCAGTTTATATAAAAATAAAAATACTTATTATAGCCAAACTTGGTCATGCTCTTAATTATTTTTTAGGGCTAAGCAGTATCTGAAGTAGCTATAGCGGTTATTATTATTTATGATTTTAGCCCTTATTTATTTAGGGGGGGGGGGGGGGGGTGGGGGGGCGGAACAATTTCTGAAGCACCTGCATAAGACATTATTACTATTTAAATCATGGCTTAGTGCCCCCTTTTATTTAGCGATGCATGAGCATGACCATCTATAGAAAACACTGTTAGTATAAAAATATCGATCATAACATATAGGTAAATCTAACGCACAATTACATCAATTCTCAGTGCAGTAAAAGTAAGCAAACATAACATCAATTTCACTCATAATATGAAGTAAAATCTCATAAAGCTTGGCATATAATAGAAAAGTAAACACTGGCTTAGCCTAAGTCTAGAAGTGGTGCCCTAGTAAATAATTCTATGTGTGTGTAAAGGCCTATATGATTAGGATAGATTCTAAGCTGGGTAGTTAATTCAAATTACCTAAAGTTGAGGTTTGTTGAAGGTCTGAAAAGGAAACTTTATTTAAAGTTTAAATATTAGTAAATTAGGAATAATTTTAGTTAATTTATTTTATTGATTCATTTTAATTCTTAGGGTAGGAATAAGTGAATTTTAAATTACATTAGTAAATTTTAGGAGGTTTGGGGTCTACCTATATAATAAGCTAAGGGGGTCCAAAAGGTCTCTATAGGAAATAGGCTAAGTTTAGGATTTATAAAACTTTAATTAAATATTAGACACTAAGATGAGTAATTTGGCTTTGAGTTTGCTGAATTTGGAGTTTCCTATACAAAGTTATGAATTTTAGAAGTTTCAGGGCATAGACTTTAGGCTACAGTTGACCGAAAAGTTGACTTTCTAATTTAGGTTAGTTCCTAGACACCGAATATTTTTAATAAATACTAGACCCTAATTAGAGTTGAATGCTATTTAGTTTTTTTCATTTTGGAATTTTCTATAATTAGTCATGATTTTTAGAAGTTGGGGCAATTTAAGGAATTATCAAAATTGTCTAGTTAAGGGGTATTTTGGAACTTTGATCCAAATCAACTCCAAACTGGTTTGAATAACCCCCAAAGGTCAGAAATAGTATAAGGAAGTGTATTCAAGTGTTTGGGGAAAATTTAAAATTTTTAGTAATTTTTAATAATTTAATTAGGGCAAAAAGTGGGTTTTAATTAAGTCTATGTTAAGGTTCAGATTAAAGTCCAACTAAGGAGCCCTATTAATCTAAGGTTAAAGGCTGAATTTTGAATAGTATGATATATTATAAGTATTTTTTTGAGTTAAAATAGATTTATTAGAATTTTCTGAAGTTATCGGGACCTAATTATGGGGTAAATTAAGATTTGCTAATTAAGGGGTCTAAAAGCTCCTAAAATTCCTAGAAAATTCTAAAATGTTTAAAATGTCACTAAGTTTAAATTTTAAAGTTTTCATGTCAATCAGGGATCCACCCTAGCTCCTAGAATTTTTCTAAGTTCACTAGACGGGTCCTTAATTATTATCCTTAGGGTGTCATTATGTTGAATAAGTTTAAATTGAGTTTTGAGCTAAACTTTGGGATAACATAGAGGGATAATGCAACAAAACATAAATACATCATGTCCTTAGAACTAGGAGAGCCTAAGTTAGGTGCTCATGCATCCTACACATGCTAAAGACGATAAAATAGTAATTAAACACGATTAAAGATGTAATTAGTGAATGATTAGAACTCAATCATTCACTAATCTACCTCCCCATGAATGCTATTTATAAGCTCAACATATCTTTAAAATTTCATCAAATGGGTCACCCAAAATTAGATTAATTAAATAATATAGGTAATTTCAAAATAATTTAAAAATATCTATATATTAAATAAAAGGAAATGTAGGTTTTAAGAAAATAATATAATTCAAAATAATTCCATTCATAAATGTTTGGGAGATCCATTGGCCACCTGAGTGAGGATTCGAAAAAGGGGTTTGAAAAAAGTTTTATAGTTTCAAAATAATTAGCATAATAATTATTTAAATATTGTCTAACTGATTAAATATCTAAATAGTACAGAAATATTGTTATTTAAGTAATTCTGTATTTAAAAACTGATTTAAAACAATTCAAAACTAATTTTAAATTAAATCTTTGGCGACCGAGGTCAGTGGAACACGCGGCGCTCTGGGACTAGCTCCGTGGTCCCGAGCAATCATTGCTAATGATTGAGCCGCCACACAATCATTGGTAATGATTGCATAGAAAACGATGCAGTTTTTATCTAGCGACGGTGGTTAGTAGGGCTCGAGCGTCGTCTGATCTTGCACGATAAGGCTCAATGGCTCTGATTAAGCGGGATGAAATGAAGGACCACGTGATCATTTCTATGGTTCGAATGAAGGCGCGAATGGCTCTGATTAAGCTGGATGAAATGAAGGACCACGTGATCATTTCTATGGTTCGAATGAAGGCGCGAATGGCTCTGATTAAGCTGGATGAAATGAAGGACCACGTGATCATTTCTATGGTTCGAATGAAGGCGCGAATGGCTCTGATTAAGCTGGATGAAATGAAGGACCACGTGATCATTTCTATGGTTCGAATGAAGGCGCGAATGGCTCTGATTAAGCTGGATGAAATGAAGGACCACGTGATCATTTCTATGGTTCGAATGAAGGCGCGGAATGACAGGATCTCCGCCATTGATCAAGCGATCAATAGTATAGATTTCATACATTCAAAATTAGGGCAAAATTGAGGCCCTAATTCTTTTTTCGTATCGTTCTCTTGATCGGGTAGATGAAATCAGATGAAATTGTAAACCTAGATTATGCGTATGAACAGAAATCGTGGGGGACTAATAACTCAATCGAAAATGCATGTTTTAAGATGTTAAATTGATCTAAGTGTAGTGAATTAGGTTTGACGATATACCTTAATCCACACGGTGGATTCGGGAGATCTTGGGCTTGTTGCACTTGTAGACTGTCCACAAATCCTTTCTTAGTTGAACTCAAGCTCCAATTTGACTTGGATCAAATAGTTGGAGTTTTGGAAGGATTTAGCCTTCGGGTCGCCGTAGACTCACCGCTTGTGGGTGTTTGTCATCCAGTTTCGGTCGGGAAGGATGGGAGGACCTGAAGAGAGCTCTCACATGAAGTTTAGAGGCTTGAAAGAGCTTGGAGAGATAGTAAGAGAAAAATTCTCCACCTTTGAACCCCAAAGAGACTATTTAAAGACCCAGGCTCTTGATGCATGGTCTAGATCTATCATAGGGTCAATTAGGAGGGAAAACCATCAGCCTTGGCTGTGGTTTTGAATCATAGAGGATTAGGAAATGATTCCCCCCATTAAATGTCATTAATTTGACCTAAATAGGTCGAGCAATGGAGACTTAGGTTGATAAATTCAAGGGTTGACCTGGTCAACCCATTCAATTGGGTCAAAAGGAGTGGGGGATTAAGTCTAGGAGGCTTTGAATAGGACTGAATTTGAATAAGAGTGGATTTGACCCTATTAGTCCTAGTTTGACCAAATTGAGCTAAGGTTGACCCAAGCATGGGCTGACCCAGTCAACATGGTCTAGTAGACCTAAATGGGTGGAGAGTTGAGTCCAAGAAGCCATGCAATAGGGTAGGATTTGAATTAGGGTTTGAAATGACCCATTAGAGCCAATTCAGTCAACTTGGGTTGATCAGGTGAATCTTGTCATTCCAGGGCATGGATTTGAGCTCAAAAGACTTGGTCTGATCTATAGGACTCAAGGGAGGTGAGAGATTTAGAAAATAAGGCTCTGAGTAGATTTGAAATCAAGTGGAAGGGAGTTTGGGTCAATCTGGGTCAACCTACGTTGACGTTAAATTTGACCTGGGTCTTGGCTCAGCAGACTTTGCTTGACTCCCTGAACCCATTGGGAAGAGTCCTGTGGTCTAGCCAGATCAAATTTAACCAGGTCAACTCTTTGACCTAGGTCTGGGGAAAAACAAGGTCAACAGGTGCATATTAATTTATCTTAAGGGCGACACGTACGTAATGCATGCTTTACTTTACACATGTATTTTGAAAAGTAATACTTTCAACCAAATATTTTGTGTAATTTTTATCCATCAAAGAAGCTCACACACAAGATATGAAACATTATATGGAGCTGGTTTGATGCTCCATATATTTATTGGATGAAAATCCAATAGAAAGTGTATGAAATATTTTTTAGGGAGTTTGAGGTAGTAATTATCATATTAACATCTATGCATTTTAATTAAGCTAACAAAAAATATTTTATGTTATGCTTTTTTATATAGAGAAAGATTTCTACTAGTTGCCTTAGCACAATACTAAGATCATAAAGAATTTTGAGAAGCATAGATTGAATTTCACGTGAGTCAAGTTAACATATATTAGTAAGCCAGGAGAGTGACCACTTTGGATTGGACATAACGTATGGGTTGACCCTTACTAGTGCTTGGGGAAGCCCAGATTACACTAGAAAGAGGAACTAGAAGAAATATAATAAAGCTTCTGACTTTAGGAGCATGTGTAATGCCCTTTATATTAAGGGCTAACTTCCACGCATCAAGCATAAATGTACATTTATTAGAATTTTAATTTATTTTAATAATTTATTTAATTATGAATACTAAACTAACTATATTACAGAGAGAGATGTTGTGCAGAGAATCCACTATTGTTGAGTTGCACATTGACAACCACAAGTGCTAGAAGGACAATCAGTTAGTGGATGAGCAAGCGAGGAAGGCCTATGTGAGTATATAAGTTTAAAATATTAAAAGAAATATTTTAAGTGACAATTATTCAATGATTAATCTTATGTTAATTTTTGTAGGATGAGTATACAAGACTTCGAGAGAGCTGGGTCAGAGATGGTGAAGGTTCCTTTAAGGGATATGCAAATTACTCCAACTACTGTATTTGGTTGCAGAAAGTAGGTAGAATACAAAAGTTAAGAAGTTTATGGATTAGTCTCACAATACTATGCATATGAGGGACAACCCTATATTTTCTTAAGCTTCTCGGCAAGCAAGTAAGAGAGTTTGTATAACCTATAGGTGGCTGCCTTAACAGTTGAGCAAGAGTATGTCCAAAAATCACATGTGTACATTTAGATGCAATAAAATCAGATACTTGAAGAGATTTAGAGAATGAAAGAGAAATTTAGTGGAATGCAGCATGTGCCTGCATCGGCTGAGGAGGATAAAGAGGATACAGATTCTGACTAGATTGTCTATGCTTTTAAATATTTTGTTTTTTTTTTTAATGTATAAAAGCTATATATATTTTATTATTATAGAACATTTGTAAACAATTTGTTCGAATTGTGCAAAAATTTCTAATTAATATGTTTGTGCAATGTTGAAATATTGGGGTATTTAATCAGTACTTAAAAATTGTTATGTTACAAAGATAAATAATTGACATGAAGAACTATATTAATAATCTGTTTTATATATCTCCGACAGATTTTCTGTCGAAATTGATGATACACCAAATTTATAATGGGCCTTCTAGCAAAAAAATATGCCATAATGTTTTGACGGAATACCAGTATAATTTTTTGTAAAAAAAAAAAAGTTCTAATGGTATTTTCCTCCAATAATCCACGGACAACTCAGCTGATAGTCTGCCCAAAATCCTGATGGAATTTTCAGTTAGAAAACTATGGAAACCAATCATTTTTTGGAGTTGAAATCTGTTAGAATTATGCCAAAAATTCCTTTCTAATACAGACTTTTCTAATGGATTACTTTCCATCATAAATCCAACTGTAAGGGTGTTTACTGATGAGTTTTGTGATTTTTTGTTGGAAAAGTTCACTAAAAATACATGAATTTCTTGTAGTGTTGTTAATAAGTTTATTATAAAAATTTACTATTCAACTAATACATTTCAATCTCTTGCTTACTTTATTGTGTAAAGTTAGAATAGGTTGTTAAACCTATATAAATGTCCCAATGCTAATTAAGAGGGGGGTGAATTGATAATTTTAAAACTTTCCTCTTGAATTTTAATAGAAAACTGTTTAATAATTCTTAAAAATTGATTTTTCTTTTTCAAACAAGATTTTCAACCAAAATTTCTAAATACTAAAATTAAAACTGAGAAAATAAAAATTAACACAAAGATTTATAGTGGTTCGATCTAACAAGACCTACATTCACACCTTGAAGACTACCTCTTCAGGTATTACACTATTACCAAAGTAACTCTCCTTTTTCTTCCACAACAAGACAGAGAAGCCTTTATAATTTTCCTCTCTTCCACCAATCCCAAGTGCGGTAGAGTACGTTGTCCTTTTACACCCTTCAAGTGTTGGCAGAGTACCGTCATCCTTTCACACCCTCCAAGTGTCAGTAGAGTATCATCTTCCTTTCACACCCTCCAAGTATCGATAGAGTACCATCATCCTTTCACACCCTCCAAGTGTTAGCAGAGTACTATTATCCTTTTACACCCATCAAGTGTCGGTAGAGTACCGTCATCCTTTCACACCCTCTATGTGTCAGTAGAGTACCATCATCTTTTCACACCATCCAAGTGTTGCCAAAGTACCATCATCCTTTCATACCCTCTAAGTGTTAGTAGAGTACCACCATCTTTTCATACCCTCCAGTGTTGAGAGAGTACCAGATTTTCTTCAAGGATCTTCTCTCGAGCAACTAGAAAGAAGAAATGAGAGAAATAACTGAAATATAAAAGAGATTATTACATTTGAGTAACCTTTTGAACCCTTCACACTTCACTTGAAAGAACTCTCTCTCAAACAACTCTCCCAAAACTCTCTTTCACTTGCTTTCAAAGAAAATATGAAGAACAGACCATCCAAGTCAGCTTCTAAGAACTTTTTATAAGAAAGACACGAAAAATCATCCAGAAAATTGAAAATTGCCATTTTGAGCATATACAATCGTAATTCGTACGTACGAAAAGTTAAAAAATTCTACATACGAACCTGTATGAAATATTTTTTATTCATGATAATTATCCAGTACAAACCTGTTTGTAATGTACGAAATGTTAAGAAGATTTTTCTAGTTCTTTGGGATGAAAAGATACCCCATATTTTTGTACTATGGTCATCGTCTATACGAACACAACATCGTGCAGTACAATCCATTCAAAACAATTTGGGATTCGTCAAGACGAAAAGGGACCCATTCTTTTCATATTATGGATCTCATCTGTATGAAGGACACTTCGTATAGTACGAACAATAGTCAGAAAAATTTTCTTTGCACAATTCGTCTAACTGCTCATAGGAGGAAATAACTGAATAAATTGTCTCGTATGAAATCAAATCGTACAACACAATTAGTTTAAAAAATTATAAATTTTAAACACTCCCCTAGTGTGTGTGTGCACAGTTACACAATTACAATCACACTCTCTCAGACTAAAAAAAATAAAAATACAAACTCTATTTACAATAAACTCTAATGTAATTTGATTTGAAATCTTCAATAGTATAGAGTAAGATTTCCCTGAAATGTTAGTGCATAAAAACAATAAAAGCACTATATCCTTACTCATATCCAAATTGTCCAAATCATGCACATTTGATGTTTAAATTAAGTCCAAGTTCAAGCACATTTTGTTATCATTTTCTTCAAGTCCAAATTTATTTTAAGTTTGGATTTACTTAAGTTATTTTAGTCCAATAAAGTTCAAGTTAAGTCATTCAAGTTCGAGTTCCAGTCCAAGTCCTATTTTTCTTGTCCAAGTCCTTGAATCTTTAGCCCATATTTTGGCATCTTCCCAGCGTCTCCCCCGTTTAGGGGAAATTTTGGGAGTCTAGGCTTCCCCTCCACGCCACTTGGGTGCTTCTAGTAGATACCCGTAGACTTAACGGCTACATTTTCTTCAATCCCCACTACACTAAATGAGCATTTAAGGGTCTTCGAGCACTGCTGAAGAGAAAACACAGTGATTTCCCCATGTATGAATACTTATTGGCTTTTGGTCCAATAGAGGAAATGATGTTGGGCTAATGACTGCTATAGAAAATTATTGGGTTGTTTTGGTTTACGTTAGTGGGCTGAATGTAGCAAGTTTAGAGGGGTTTCTATATGTAAGCTTTGGAATGGTGTATGTGTTAACCACATAAAGCAATGAGTACGCTGCAACCACTTGAACCAATGAGTGTCCTCTCTGCTCACTGCCAGAGAATTTGTTTTCCACTACTAGTGGCAGAGCCACTTACCAACGGCTGCCAACTCAGCCTTCTTCTTTATATACATCTTTACTGTACATGGGACAAATGCTATGAAATGAATTTTACAGAATACTCTCTTAGTCTCCTTCTCCGCCTTTCTCTTCTTCCTTGCTGTGTTCATTGTTTTGCAGGTATCTGAGGACACCGAAGCTTCTCATGGTATCAGAGCCAAAGCTCTACAGCTAGTACCATTCTGCAATGTCTGAAAATCAAAGTTCAACCGCTCAGACGGCAACCTCCTCCCTGTTGGCGTCCATGGCCGAATTCACAGTACTGTCTCCTCTCAAGTTCCTGGTCTCCAACATCAAGCAAATAGTTACTATCCATCTAAACAGCGAGAACTATGCCATTTGGAGGTTACAGACTCTAAAACTTTTCTTCGCAAACGGCTTCAAGGGCTACCTCACGGGCTCACAAGCTGCTCCCGCCGATGAGGCATCCACTGACTTCAAGCTGTGGAAACTAGTGGACCAGAACCTGGTTTTAGCACTATACTCCACGATCTCTCTGGCTATACTGCCCTACATATTGAATCTGGCCACGGCCAATGAAATCTGGAAGACATTGGAAGGTCGTCTTCAACCCACAAATCGCTCAAGAGTGATACAACTCAAGAATGAGCTACATAATGTGGCCATGGGTGATAGTTCAATGCAGCAGTATTTAGCTCAGGTAAAGGGAATCGTGGATAACATAGCCGCAGCAGGATCCAATGTCGAGACCGAAGACATCCTGCACTATATCTTGAATGGCCTCCCGGCTGCATACAACTCATTCAAGACATCGATTCGCACTTGCCTGAATCCTATCAGTTTGGAAGTCCCATGTACTCATTACTGGCTCGTGAAGAAATCAATATTCAAACTCAGATCCTACGGGATACCGCTATCTCCAAGGATAACACCGCGTTCTTCACCAACTATCGCTCAAACAGGGGAAGAGGGAGGTCATCCCAATCTTCCAGATCTAACAGAGGATGCGGATACAGCCGGAACACCACCTCCGTTACTCCCACAAATCAAACCTTCACCCAATCTGCTACCGGATGACCCATTTTCCAGATCTGTAATAAACCAGGCCACATCGAAACAGCTTGTTGGCACAGATGTAATCTTAATTACACAACCCAGCCTCCGTGTGCTATGCTCAGCCAACCCGTCTCCAATATAACCACTGAATAGATGCTGGATTCAGGTGCTTCCTCACACCTCACATCCGATCCAAGTCATCTTAAGCAATGCCTCCCTTACCAAGGCACAAATTCCATCTCCATCGCCAATGTCAGCACTCTACCAATCCAAAACTCCGGCGACGGCATCCTCCCACTTCCCCCTTCCAACCGTAAGTTACTTCTTCGCAATCTTCTCCACATTCCTTCCATTTCTCACAATTTACTCTCCATTCAACGACTAACCACCCACAATCACTACTCTATTTCGTTTGATTCCTCTGGCTTCCAAATCAAGGACCTGCAGGACAATCAAATCCTCCTCCATGGTAGAAGTTGCAACGGTCTCTACCCTATCGCCGCCACTCCCTCCCCTTCACATCATGCTCTTCGGTCTGCCTCTACATCAGCTCCTTTATGGCATGCTCGGCTTGGTCATCCTCATCACTTAATACAACAAACCTTAGCTTCTTTAGATACTGGCATATGTAATCCTTCTAATTCAGTTTTTTGCAAATTTTGTAACATGGCCAAGAGCCATAGATTACCCTTTACTGCTTCTACTCATGTAACCGCCCCCTTCCAAATCATCCATACCGATGTATGGGGGCCAGCTCCCATCTCCACTCGTGATGGATATAAATATTATCTTGTTTTTATTGACGATCACACTCGTTTTTGTTGGCTGTACTTATTACAAACTAAAGATGAAGTTCTCTCTAAACTTCAACAATTCACTAAAATGATTCAAACTCAATTTTCTACAATCTTTAAAATTTTTCGTTCCGATGGCGGGGGCGAATACAGCAGTCACAAGTTCAAATCCTTTCTCACCCAACAAGGTATCTTGCATCAAGTAAGCTGTCCATACACGCCCCAACAGAACGGGTTAGCGGAGCGCAAATACCGGCATCTGCTCGACATAACTCGCACGCTTCTCCTTGCCGCCAATCTTCCCCACCAACTCTGGGCAGATGCTCTACTTACCGCCAATTATCTAATAAACCGATTGCCATCCAAAGACATCAACTTACAAATACCATTTCACCTGCTATACCACACCAAACTAGTGTATACTCACTTACGGAGCTTCGGATGTTTATGTTTTCCTTGGCTACGACATCAAGCTCCCAACAAACAAGCTCCGCGATCTCGCGAATGTATCTTCCTAGGCTACTCACCCATCTCCAAAGGCTATCGCTGCTTTGATCTTTCAACCAAACAAGTTCATCTCTCTCGCCACGTCGTATTTCATGAAACTCATTTCCCATACCACGATCACTCATCCTTGGGACAAGTCTCTTCCCCCTCACCTCTTACCTCTCCCCTAACCTTAATTCCTATCTCCACATTACCCACCAGCACACCATCATCTTCCCCACCTCCCTCCATTCCCGCTCCACATATAACCCCCAATACGGCAGCTCCGCCAACTACACTACTCACCTTCCCCACACAGTCCACCTTCACACCACCAGCCGAACACCCTCCACCTTCACCAATTCCGACACATCCAATGCAAACTCGCTCCAAATCCGGCATCACAAAGCCCAAACACCATTTCAATCGCCTAGCTTCCACTACCTCCAATAATACCCCTCTGTCTTTCACCGAAGCCAACGCTCACCCTTCCTGGCGTGCTGCCATGCTTGAGGCGAGATCAGTGCTCTTCACTGAAACCATACTTGGACTCTAGTTGCTCCCCCTCCCAATCATCCAGTGCTTGGCTGCCGCTGGACGTACAAACTCAAGCTGGCTGCCAATGGTCAAATTGAGCGATACAAAGCCCGCTTGGTAGAAAAGGGCTTCAATCAACAATACGGTGTTGATTACAAGGAGACCTTCAGTCCAGTGGTTAAGTTGCCCACCATCCGAATTCTCCTATCCATCGCGCTTCAGCGCAACTGGCCGGTCACACAATTGGACGTGTCCAATGCCTTCCTTCACGGCGACCTCGACGAGGCCGTTTACATAAAGCAACCCACTAGGTTTGTCAGTAAACAATTTCCAACTCACGTTTGTCGCCTACATAAAGCTATTTACGGATTGAAATTGTCTCCACGTCAGTGGTACACCAAATTAACGACTCATCTGCAGGCAGCTGGTTTTCAGTTTAGTAAATCTGATCCAGCTCTTTTAGTATACCACAATGGTGAAGACCACATGTACATTCTCATCTACGTGGATGATATGCTCATTACCGGCACGAACTCCTCGTCTATACAAACTCTCATACACAAGCTACGAACATCCTTCTCCATTAAAGAGCTAGGTCCGATAGCTCTCTTCCTCGGCGTTCGAATTACCAGAACATCCCGCGGTTATTTTCTGGATCAATCTCATTATGCCATGGACATCCTACGGGCAAGCGGTTTCAGCAATTGCAAACCGTCTCCAACTCCGCTCACCTTCAAATCTTCCCGCCTCCAGTCGGTAGACTCCCCTGCACCAGATCCTACTCTGTACAGGCAATTAGTTGGCTCTCTACAATACCTCACCATCACTCGCCCCGATCTTGCCTTCGCAACGAACCAACTATGTCAACATATGCATGATCGCTCCGTCGCGCATCTGCATGCCCTGAAAAGACTTCTCCGCTACGTGCAGGGCACTCTCCACTACGGGCTCCCGATTGTCGCAGCTCAACCAGTATTAAATACCTACGTCGACGCTGACTGGGCCTCCGATCACTCCGATCGGAAATCCATTACAGGTTTCTACTCATTCCTCGGTGCTACTCTAGTCTCTTGGTGCGTTAAGAAGCAAGTCACAGTCGCGAAATCGTCCACATAAGCTGAGTACAGGGCCCTCGCATCCGCCACCTCCGACACCATCTGGCTTAGGCGACTGCTTGCTGATTTCCAAGTTCCACAAACCCAGCCCGCCAACATTCACTGTGACAATCTTTCGGCTCTAGCTCTTGCTAAAAACCCTGTATTTCATGCCCGCACCAAACACATAGAAATTGACTATCACTTTATAAATCATCACATTCAGTCTAAGGAAATTGTCGTTCATCACATAGACTCCGAACAGCAGCCGGCAGACATTCTCACCAAATCTCTACCCGTATCCCGCTTCTATCTCTTAAGAAACAAGCTGACGATCCTTCCCCAGGATCCTCAGCTTGCGGGGGACTGTTAACCACATAAAGCAATGAGTACGCTGCAACCACTTGAACCAATGAGTGTCCTCTCTGCTCACTGCCAGAGAATTCGTTTTCCACTACTGGTGGCAGAGCCACTTACCAACGGCTGCCAACTCAGCCTTCTTCTTTATATACATCTTTACTGTACATGGGACAAAGCTATGAAATGAATTCTACAGAATACTCTCTTAGTCTCCTTCTCCATCTTTCTCTTCCTCCTTGCTGTGTTCACTGTTTTGCAGGTATCTGAGGACACCGAAGCTTCTCACAAACTACCCTGTACTTCTCCAAGGCCTACAACAAATATTTTACATGAATGGGCTCGTCCCAATATGCTCTTGATTTGACGAAAGCACATAGATGCCATATTGAGCTACAACATAATATATTATTTAATGATACACAGTCAAATAATATGTTTTATTTCAATGACAACTTTATATCCATAGCTGAATCTGTGTAAATCATGTGTAGCATCGATCACAGTAAACTGTGAGAAATCCACCTTCGAAACATGGCTAAACATTCCTTAGCCTTATATTCTGGAGCCGTGTGACCAGCACCCTATATATAAGATAAAAAATAATCAAGTCAAGCTTAACATGTTAACTACAAGTAATAAACTAAGAGCATCAAATCAGAAAAGCTTTACCTTAACAGTCGCAAAGGTCAGATTATTGGAGTAGGATTCTGTGTATCTATGGAGCCAATGAGAGAAAAATGAGCTATCATTATGTGCTATTATAAAAAATTTAAAAATAAATTCATACATTCCTCCAAAATTAATGACGGATATAGTTTTTTTGCCATTATTAACGAGCAAGTAATTAAGAACTTACCCAGCAACTTGGCCATCCACATGCCATGATCTCCACCGGTCAGTGATGGAGAAGTTAAGGGATTTTACCCACTCCTTTGTGCCAACAAAAGGGAGAACCATGTCATGATCACCGCTGCACCAAACGAAACAAATACAGTCACATGTATCCATATATGTGTGTAAGAGAGACAGAGAAAGAGATTGATTGATTCAAAAAGTTTCTGCCAGCTAAGTATATATATGCACACAACTCCCCTTGGCCTATTGGTTGAGAGCTTAGGCTTCCAACTAAGAGGTCCAAGGTTCGAGTCTTTGTGTATGTGTTGTGTGTGAGAGTTTACCTTAAATGGCCTAAATGTCCCAAAAAAAAAAAAATCAATGCTTCTCCTGTTGCGCGCAGCTTCTGAAATCTGAGTGAAAAAAGAATATCAGGAGTTAACGTGAAAAAACTCATAATTAGAAAAAAATTAGGGAGTTACATTAAATCAAAATATTCAATATGAAAATGGGGAGAAATTATATAGATTTCTTCTCTTTGACTCTTTTATTGTCTCTCTTTACTTCTCTCTTCGTTCTATATATGAGCGGATCCACCATGGACTCAGCCCTCAAATTTTTTTTTTTATAATATTTAGAGGGGATATTTTATAATATTTAGAATATTTTGGGCATTTTGCCCCCCCCCCCCAAAAAAAAATCTTTTTTGTCCTAATTTTATCGATCATAAGCATCTTTAACCATAAATTTTTTTTTTGTCCACCCTCAAAAAAGAAGCTCGATCTACCCCTAGTTCTATATACAAATAGATAAAAGTGATGCTTTTAATATATCAAATTAAACAAGAAAAATAAGGGAACAAAAACTTCTCAGTCTGACTTGCAGTGTTGCAGCACTGAGGTTTGGAGTGTCGGCGTACTTCACTCTAAGTTTTTAAGTCCACCTAACATCCTATAATGTTACGGCATTGGAGTATGGAGTGCCACAACACTCAGCTCTCTGTCTCTTCCCCAAGTTAGGAGCATTCCAGCATACATCGCTGCTCCCCCAATCCACAAAAAAAGGAAGCGTTGCCCCCTTACAACACTCTAGTGAGCTCGATCGATGATATTTAGATTTGAGATACCAATACAGTCTGATTGATACACAATCAGATTTCACACTAAACTATTAAGTGTTATCAAGTGTGTTAGATGTTGTTAAAAAGTTTTATCAATCTAGCATTTGATTCTCATTTTAAAATATATTTGAAAATATGATTCAATCTTTTTAAAAATTACATCCCTATAAATATAAATTTATATATAAATCCATTTTGATTCAATTTCAACGCAATTATACTCATTATACTCATGCTTCCATAATAATTAAAGAGTTGATTCCTCTCCAAATTTGATCAAATTTAAAAATTAATATAATTTTTAAATAATCATTTGAGTAAAAATATCAGCCTTGAAAAGCACAAATATTTATAAGGACTTTCGAAGATTGAACAATAATAGGGAGGTTTCAGCACACATCACAAATAACGAATTGATTGACAAGCTCTGTCACATGTCTTGGCCTGGCATCAGAGAAATTATTTTGTGCGGATATCGGATGGTCAGGAGATCAATCAGATCACGTCACGTCACCTAGTACACAGTGGTCCGAGCATCGGTATGAAGCAAAAAAGTGACATGACGCATTTTGATTGGTCTCCAGATGCCGGACACAAAATAATTTTTCCTGGCATCAACATTCTTCATTTACTAAGGAAATAGTTTGCAAGAACTTAACTGTAGATTCAATTCTTTCCATTCAAATAAGGAAATAGTTTGCAAGAACTTAACTGTAGATTCAATTCTTTCCATTCAAATAAGGAAATAGTTTGCAAGAACTTAACTGTAGATTCAATTCTTTCCATTCAAATAAGGAAATAGTTTGCAAGAACTTAACTAAAGGGAACTACGAAATTAGCCAGAGGCATTTGCGCTCCGCCCTCCTACCAATGATATTGACTTTCAACATTTTTGGTTGGTCTCGCTCTCCGCATTTTTCTGCTTCTGGTTCTTTCTGGATGGATAAATGGTTTCCTTTCTTTTAAGTCCCTCCTTCCCACCTCTCCTTGCTTCCTTGCCCTTTCCTATGATTGGTAAAAATTTGATTTTGATGCAAAATAGGAGACGGAAATTGGACTGGACGGATTCCATGATGGAAGTTGTAAGAGTTCTGTGACATGAGAGTTATTTTAAGAAATTGTTCGTTCTGCTCATTCTAGGTTGAGGGGAGGAGTCAAGAGATTAAGAATTCTAGCATAATTTATAGGGTCAAGAAATGACTTTTAGAGGTTGGTAATCAAATAGTGGTCAATGGATTATAATTTGGTGATGGAGGTCGAACTACCCCAGTCAGACGACAATGGCCGTATGTTGGAGGATTTAGTTAGGCGACGGTGGATGTAGCACTATAATCAAGCAATAATTCGCAGATCACCACAATTAACTAACATTTGTTGGAGGATTGTGGGGCCATGGTAGTCATGAAATCTTAGTCAGGTGATGGAAGTCGAAAGACTATAATTAGGTAGCAATTTATTGACAATTGTGATATTCATGGTCCAACTATGCTGTTCAAATGGTGTTTGAGTGTTTGCCCGATAGTAGTGGTCACGTGGTGGTCTTGAAAGGAGCACTCCGGTTATGGTTTGTGGAGCTCTATAATTATTCAAGCATATGAGCTATCTTAAATCTCAGACTAATAATTCAAGCTCCCCTTCAGGTAGAGAGATCCCCTTCAGGTAGAGAGATGAGTCTATTTATAATTTTTTTAGAAAGGCATATATATATATATATATATATATATATACATACATATACATATATGAATGTCATGATATGTTAATTATTACATACATAAACATAATTTATATTCTTAAAAATTTAAATGTACAGGCATCCCCTTTAGTTGTCGCAACTCATATGCGCATAGCTCGGGAATGGCCAGTTGAATGCCCACGTATGATTTATGTCTTAATTAACCTTGGATTGAAAAATCTCAGACATTTGTAATTCATTAGGTTAGATCACAACCTTATCACAACATTGGTGGAGAGATGATGTCCATTAACGAACACATTTCATTTGACGATCGGTGAGATGACGATCACATTGCAGGATGTCCAAATTTTACTAGGGCTTAGAGTTCATGGACATGCTGTGGTGGGCTCAAATGTTGTTGGGCAAGGACGCATATGGCCAACATGGCCTAGTTGCTGTGACAAGCTACTTGGGACGCATCCTAGCAAGGATATGGTATGCCACGCTCCACATGATGAGTAAGATGTTGTGACATTTCGGATGGGTTCAACACAGGTTGTGTCTATGCTCCCACTATGTTCGCTTCGATAGACTTTTACAGAGAGTCATATGATGATTTGGCCATAGAGACTTTCCTTCAACATGTCCGAGCATACATCATATTCATGATAGATTATTTTTTGATACCCGATACATCACAAAGTCATGTCTCTCTATAGTGGTTACCTCTGCTTGGAGATGTAGATAGCTTTAGCAGGATATCTATAGGCGGTGCAACTCTTTCACATCTTTATAGGGAGCTGTGCCATGCAATAAGGCCAACAAAGACATATATTGCTGGATGTGTAGCACTCTTGCAGGTTTGATCATGGAAAGATTGCACATAGGTCGACCAACACTACGAGTCCCATAAATTTTTGACTTGGCTGGACGACCTTTGGGTTACAGGTTAGTAACTTTTAGTTAACATAATTCAAATGTATATTAAATAATAATGTTCTATATAAATTAATAGGTGGGCTAAAGAAAGGATACATGAGCTTCCTTCTAACAACACGATGAGGTATAAAGATGATTTTGATGGTCTGCGGATGTGTCAGGTATGGCTATATTATGATAATCTAAATAATTTATTATTATTCATAATTAAATAAAATAATCTTTTTTATAATTATCAGGTTATCATGACTCTATATACACAAGAAGTTTTTGATGCTCTTTTCGTATAATGTCAGGATGGAAGGGAGATTTAGAGGGCATGAGTACCACTGATTAGTTGGAAATGTGCAGTGTGGAACCTCTTGAATCGGGTCATGAGATAATTTTCAGGCGCACAAACCACTAATATTGAACCTATGGATCAATCATTTAGGCGCATTGATGGCCGTGGTAGAGCAGATCCGGATTGGACTATACAATACAGTGACTACCTACATATTTGAGAGGAGAGAGGCATATGTGGTACCTATCACTCCACAAGTAGGCACATGTAATCAGGAACTTGGTGCTTATCTACGGTGGTATAGATCTTGGGCATCTATCTACCTTTTATAACCACAAACGGAGCATCCGGAGACCTTTTTTTTCTTGATCACATGGCAAAAGATTAATGGTATGTACTCCATTATTATATATATTATATGGATTATTTATCATAATTTCTATAATTATTAATAATTAAGTATTAAATACTCTTTAGGCGGACTACTACATACGATCTTTTGCGATAGTTGATCCATTTGCCATGGGAGGAGGACAAAATGCAAGTTCTTTGTAGTTGGCTATAGATCAAGTTGTTGAACTATTTGCCAGAGTTCAGCGATCAATTTATATTGACTATACCACTTTTAATACGTCTACGCAGGGGGGGACAACAAAGTAGAGAACGTGCTGGGAGTTCTCACAGGCCTCAGTATAGTAGACGATCTATTTCAAATGCTCTATCCCGGTCGATGGGGAGCAGACACCGACAGACTGTTGAGACTAATCCGCATCGACATTCCATTCACACACCATCCATAGGTTATGACTTCATGGGAGCAGGTCCTTCAACCTCACATTAGAGCCCGCACATTGGAGAGTCTAGTCAACCATGACATATATATTACGGCATACAATCATTATTTTCAATAGCCATTATAAAGTTGATGTCATCAGTAGGATTGCCTTCATCTCCCACGTAGCAGGACAATATATTAATGGGAGGTTATCCAATAGAATAAGGTACACAACTTTCACAACAACATGCCAAAGTTGAGCAGGAGGAGGATGAGGTCTCAGAGGAGTCACAATTACAAATGAAAAGATGGGAGGCACCAATTAGATATACTCCAGGGAGTGAGGCCTTACCCAGACATCGTTAGTTTGAGCTTTGACTTATATTGTTATAATGATCTTTGGGATTTGACTTAGAATTGTAAATATTTATTCACATTATAAACTTTGCTTATTAAAACTCGACTACTCAAAACTGTTATTACAAGAAATGATTTTCATCCTACTCATTTTTTTTAAATAATAAAGATAAACTCTTGATGAACTTTTGTAAATATGTCATTTCAGCTACAATAATCAAGAATGTATACTCCCACTTTTTGGATGCTAGCAGCTGTGACAAAACCAAACAAATAATTAGAAAAGGTAGCAGCCAGTTGCGTGAAAGCTTATCTTTTCCTATGGATGAGGAGCTTGAAGCTAGGGTATCATCAAATGAACTATTCAGGTGTGTTACACATACTTGGGATGAAGATAATGATTACTTACTCTGGCACAAACATGATGATATGAAGACAAGGAATATAGAGGTAACCCTGCACGTCGAGAGTTTAGATGGAAACGTCTACAAGAAAGCTTTACCGATCATAAACGTCAGCTTGTGCCAATAGATTTCCTAAAGGGTTGAATTTTGGAACTTGGTCATGATAGAGATGGTATAGTTGAACCAAGTATTAGAAGGTCCATGTTGGATATAGATCATTGTATTTTATACTCTTATTGGTCTCATAAACATGATCAGCACATATTAGATTCTTATAAAATGATGTTGCAAAGTTCTAAACATCTAAAGCTAAGGATTTTCTTAATAGAGAAGATTGGCAACAATTACAACAAGAATTTCAGTCCCGCTTCAAATGTTGTCTTACACAAACATAGCTCCAAGCTCGTCTACGATATCTACTAAACAATATGAAAGTCTAAAGAATATGTTCAGCTTTATTCCTATTACTGTGCTTCCAAAATGTATTTTATGTTGTTATTTAGTTTCTTAGTCAAATATAATTTAAAAATGTACTCCATGTTGTTATGTTGAAGCTTAATATTTATGTTTCTTATATTTTTATATTTAACAATATTTTGATGTTTACAACTTTTTTAATACATAGAATTTCTTCTAGTTTATATTCTTCTGCAATGAATCAAAAAGAAAAAAATCCCTTTGAAGACATTAATCATGGAGGGCAGCACAAGAATAATGGAATGTTTAAGACATTCCACTGACGAAGTGTTAGAGGAAAGGGCCAGATCAAATGAACTTTATCGTTGTTGTATTAATTCTTAGTCTGATATTGAAGACTGCATATTATGGGAAAGATACAATACAGCTATGATGATCCGCTCTTACAGGGAGGATATCGGGTTGAACGTGACCGATGGAAATATGTGCAGGGGAAGTTTACACAAATGTTTGGACATCTAGCACCAATGAAAATTCTTAAGGAAAGACATGCTGAAACAAGAAGGCTTAAAGATAGATCGGTTTAGGTGATTGTGGACAACCCAACAACAGATATAAGACATTGTATTCTCTACCGAAGATGACATCCTGTAGCATATAAATTCCTTGCTAATACATATGAGAATCTGATATATTGGCCTAGTAAAAAGAGGAAGGACTTTCTTGACGCGTCAGATTGGGAGTGCTTCCAACATTGGTTTCTAAAAAAATTCGGTTGTTGCCCAACCCAAACACAACTTCAAGCTCGCACGCGCATGATTATAAATAAACATTGAAGTTAATACAACTTCATAATGATCGCAATCAAAAAACTCTATGAATGTAATGTCAATGTCTTTTATGCTCGTTTCAAAAATTTTATTCCAAAATGTAATTATTTACAAATGTAATTATGAACAAAATAGATCACAATATAAACTCTCGATCAATTATTATTATTCTACCAGTTAATAAATTATAATTTAATTATGTCTAATTATACTTTATATATTATTTTATAATTGTAGATATATTTCATTACATTTTTAATTTAAGTTATGAATAGCTATATTTTAAATGTTTTTTCAATCTAATTATTACTTTCGTTCATTCAAAATAATTAAAAAAAAAACAAATACAAATAATACTAATCCTTACATTAAATCTTTTTCATAAATAATTTTTATAATATTCACCTTATCGATATTTTTTAATAAATATTAATATCACCTACCATAAAAAATATAATTTTAAGGCCAAATTTTCATTAAAAATACAAAAATAATTTAAATATTTTCATTCTAAAAACAACATAAACAAATATATAATAAATCCCTCATAATAATTACAAGTTACAAGAATACAACAACAACAACATCAAACCTTTTATCCCACTACGTAGGGTCGGCTACATAAATCCTTTTTCTCCATTGTGTCGTATTAAAAATCAAATTCTCATTTAAATCTAATAAAGAAAGGCCATTCCTAATATTTTCTAACCAAGTCTTTTTAGGTCTATTCCTACCTTTCTTAACATAAGTCAAATCTAATACCTCTACTCTCCTAACCGGGTCATCGGACGGCCGCCGTTTTATGTGACCAAACAAGTTACAGGAATAATAAAAAAAAAATATTACTTGATATAAGAAAAATAAATTAAGCATTTTTAACCATGTTCACAAAGCCTAAAATTTTAAGAAATTTTAAATTTTCCGTCAAAACCTGGCATATGTGATGGGTATGTAAATTTACATTAGATTTGCTCAAAAGTCCAAAAAAAAAAAAAAAATTCATATGAGCAGTCAACCCAATATGGTAAATATGAACTTAACAACAAGAAAAATGAAATATCAAATCATCCTTCAATCATCGGATCGGATGAACAGTCATGTGATGTTCCGTCGATGTGAAACAGTGGACTAGAATGCAGTTTTATGCTTTAAATTTGCAACCGAACCGACTGAATGCGCTGAGACATGCATTAGGCGCATTCGCCGGACCATTTGGCGCATTCAAATAATGCGCCATTAGGTTTGGCGCATTCAAAGAATGCGCCTACCAGAAGAGCGCGTTCAAGTAATGTGCTGTACGGAATGACGAATTCGCTTGTTTTTAAATTTCTTCACCATTACGCTGCTTCCTCTAAATTTGACGACAAATGAGCTGCTTCCGAAAAATTGGCCTTTGCAATTTCTATCACCTGTCGGTCATGATTACAAACTACTTGAGTTAATTCATTCCAACATACGGGGTCCTTCCCGAAATCCCTTTGCATAATGTTATAAATAATATATTATTTTTATTGATAATTTCTTTTGCTATACATGGCTTCTTCTAATGTTTCACAAAACTAAATCTACCCGAAATTTTATCAAATTCAGGCAACTGGTTAAAAACCAAGTCGATACTCATATTAAAATCTTATTCTCAAACAATGGAGGAAAATGCATTAACCACAACCATTATAGGAAAAATTGTTATTTCCCGTGGCATTTCAGACGGGCGTAAGTCCACCAAAAATATCTACGAATCGACTAGTGGTATTTTCACTGGAAATATTCCAGCGGCTTTTCCTGCAGATATAGGTACGACAAATTTTCAGTTGCCTATCCGTCGATCAAGCCGTTGTTTATTTTAAGCAAACAATATTTTCGAATGAAAATTGTGTCGGAAATGTTATGGCGAAAATGTCGACGGAAACCTGATCACTTCTTTTTGGCGGAATAGCCTCCGGAAACATTTCCAGTGGAAAATCCGCCAGTGATTCCACAGGAGGATGCCCTATTTCCAATTGTTCGTAGTTATCTGCTAGTAATTTCTCCCTTCCTCCCATTTGTTGCTCCCGTTCACGTGAGTTGTCTCATGTGGTTCACTTCTCCCGTTTGCCTCTGTTTGTGCTGTTTGCCACCTCATCGTAGTATAGATGTCCACCGTCATCCGCCGCCTCGTCGTGACATAGTTGTTCGCTGTCTCGTCTACAATTCTTTGGTATTTCAATATGTTTTTCGTCATTTTATTTTGTGATATAATGTACCCCTCAAACTTAAGGGATAAGATGATTATGAGACCTTTAATGTTTTATGGCATAGAATGTTGACCATTAAAATATAAGCATATAACACTGCATAATATATTTTTTTGATCAAATTTCTTATTACATATAGCATTAGTATTTCTGTTCGAAGTTGAAATGTGCATATGATATATGTATATTTTGTAAAATTGTTGTGTTATAGAATATTTAAGAGGAATGGGTTTTTTTTTTTGTTTATGAGACATGTTTCTAGCTGATTATCCACCAGTAACTATGAGACTTGCAATGTTTCTTGCATAACATTACCACTAGATGTTCCGGCAACCACTCCGTTGATGATACCTGCTGGTCAGCTCTATGGAAATAATCAGCGGCTATATTCCGCCATAAATTCCAGCAAAAATCCCACCGAAAAAAGACATGGAGCTGTCATTTTTTAGACTATATTTTCGATGAAAAATAGCAGGAAATATTTCCGACAGTCTTTTTTTTTTTTTAACGACGATACATTCCCATATATATCACTTCCCACCCTAAATTCTCAACCCCTTCACCCTCATACCAATTTCTTCTATTTCTTCCCCATCTCCACAAACACATTCATCCTCCACTACCAAGGGGAAATTCTGAAATTAAATTGCTTCTTTGCCTTCACGACAAACTAGACAAGACAGTGTACATGCGCCAACCACTATGCTGTCATGATCCATAATATCCAACAAATGTATGCCTTTTTAAAAAGGATCAGCTATGGTGCTTCTTGCCAATTGTTCACTCCTTTCAAGCCATTTGCAATATTTCAGATTTCAATTCAATCATGATGATCTGCCATTGATACACAACAAAAATCACATCATTGATAGCAATATCCTTGCAATATAAAATCATCAACAAACTGTTAATCACATAAAGCAATGAGTACGCTGCAACCACTTGAACCAATGAGTGTCCTCTCTGCTCACTGCCAGAGAATTCGTTTTCCACTACTGGTGGCAGAGCCACTTACCAACGGCTGCCAACTCAGCCTTCTTCTTTATATACATCTTTACTGTACATGGGACAAAGCTATGAAATGAATTCTACAGAATACTCTCTTAGTCTCCTTCTCTGTCTTTCTCTTCCTCCTTGCTGTGTTCACTGTTTTGCAGGTATCTGAGGACACCGAAGCTTCTCATGGTATCAGAGCTAATGCTCTACAACTAGTACCATTCTGCAATGTCCGAAAATCAAAGTTCAACCGCTCAGACAGCAACCTCCTCCCTGTCGGCGTCCATGGACGAATTCACAGTACCATCTCCTCTCAAGTTCCTGGTCTCCAACATCAAGCAAATAGTTACTATCCAACTAAACAGCGAGAACTATGCCATTTGGAGGTTACAGACTCTCAAACTTTTCTCCGCAAACGGCTTCGAGGGCTACCTCACGGGCTCACAGGCTGCTCCCGCCAATGAGGCGTCCACTGACTTCAAGCTGTGGAAACTAGTGGACCAGAACCTGGTTTCAGCACTATACTCCACGATCTCTCCGGCTATACTGCCCTACATACTGAATCTGGCCACGGCCAATGAAATCTGGAAGACATTGGAAGGTCGTCTTCAACCCACAAATCACTCAAGAGTGATACTACTCAAGAATGAGCTACATAATGTGGCCATGGGTGACAGTTCAATGCAGCAGTATTTAGCTCAGGTAAAGGGAATCGTGGATAACATAGCCGCGATAGGATCCAATGTCGAGACCGAAGACATCCTGCACTACATCTTGAATGGCCTCCCGGCTGTGTACAACTCATTCAAGACATCGATTCGCACTTGCCTGAATCCTATCAGTTTGGAAGTCCTATACTCATTACTGGCTAGTGAAAAAATCAATATTCAAACTCAGATCCTGCGGGATACCGCTATCTCCAAGGATAACACCACGTTCTTCACCAACTATCGCTCAAACAGGGGAAGAGGGAGCTCATCCCAATCTGCCAGATCTAACAGAGGACGCGGATACAACCGGAACACCACCTCCGTTACTCCCACGAATCAAACCTTCACCCAATCTGCTAACGGACGACCCATTTGCCAGATCTGTAATAAACCAGGCCACATCGCAACAGCTTGTTGGCACAGATGTAATCTCAATTACACAGCCCAGCCTCCGCGTGTTATGCTCAGCCAACCCGTTTCCAATACAACCACGGAATGGATGCTGGATTCAGGTGCTTCCTCACACCTCACATCTGATCAAGGTCATCTTCAGCAATGCCTCCCTTACCAAGGAACAGATTCCATCTCCATCGCCAATGGCAGCACTCTACCAATCCAAAACTCCGGCGACGGCATCCTCCCACTTCCTCCCTCCAACTGTAAGTTACTTCTTCGCAATCTTCTCCACGTTCCTTCCATTTCTCACAATTTACTCTCCATTCACCGACTAACCACCGACAATCACTGCTCCATTTCATTTGATTCCTCCGGCTTCCAAATCAAGGACTTGCAGGACAATCAAATCCTCCTCCTTGGTAGAAGTCGCAACGGTCTCTACCCTATCGCCGCCACTCCCTCCCCTTCACATCATGCTCTTCGATCTGCCTCTACATCAGCTCCTTTATGACATGCTCGGCTTGGTCATCCTCATCACTTAATACAACAAACCTTAGCTTCTTTAGATACTGGCATATGTAATCCCTCTAATTTAGCTTTTTGTAAATTTTGTAACATGGCCAAGAGCCATAGATTACCCTTTACTGCTTCTACTCATGTAACCGCTGTCACGACTCAACCCGATCGGGACGGATCCCGCTCGCATCGGGCCGTGACACAGCCAACAAATCCACCAGATCCGTCTGCCTGATCGGAAGAAAATGTGCAGACTTCGTCAATCGATCCACAATCACCCAAATAGCATCGTGCCCTTGCCTTGATCGAGGAAAACCCATAGCAAAATCCATCGTTACCTCCTCCCACTTCCACTCAGGGATGAGAACGCCTGCAAAAGACCTCCTGGTCGTTGATGCTCTGCCTTCACTAACTGACAAGCTTCGCATTTCGAAACAAAATACGCTACATCCTTTTTCATTCCTGGCCACCAGAACAAATTCTTCATGTCTCCATACATCTTGCCACTTCCCGGATGAATCGTATAGCCTGAATGATGTGATTCGTACAGAATCTCTTTTCTCAAATCTCCAAACACAGGAATCCACAACCTGTTCTTGCATAAAATAACACCAGAATCAGAAACTCGAAGTTCAGGCTTCTTACCAGATTC
>NW_021320019.1:2927358-2974243 GCF_001605985.2 Dendrobium catenatum | reverse complement strand
CACTTCTCAGCAGAAGTACTCACCAACTACGGAGCATATCGGGCTAAAGCAGTAAACTCGGCCTCGTACTGCATCATAGTCCTGCTCCCCTGAACAAGTCTTAGAAAAGTCTCCTGCATCTGCTGTCGTGCAGAAGGGGGTACAAACCACGATCGGAATTCCTCAAAAAATTCTTCCCAAGTAATCAACGAATTTAACTTCCATTGGAACTTCGCCTACTGCTGGCCTATCCACCAGCGCTCTGCTTCCCCATCTAATAGAAAAACTGCCAACGGTACCTTCCTGTCCGGCGGACACTGCATGCCGTCAAAAGTCTTCTCTAACCTTCTCAACCATTCTTCAGCTGCTCTGGGCTCAACAGTGCCCTCAAATCTCAGAGGTTTCAATCTCAGAAACAACTGCAGATGTTTATCTATATCCTCAGATCGAACAGTAGAGGCTCTACTCTGAGTCTCGCTCATCATCTGAGCAACCAATGTAGCAAACTGAGAAAGTGTATCAGAACCAACCACTGGGATAGTACTGCCCACTGGAGCTGCCTGACTAGCACTCTGATACCACTAAAGCTAGACACAAAAACAACAAAATAAAAATCAAAATAAACTAAAACTACCCCAGACAGACTCACAGATCGCTTCCTATAGCTCTGTCTTACAATCCAAATTTCAAAACCATTGCTCTGATACCACTAAAGCTTATCACGACCCAACCCGACCGGGACAGATCCCGCTCGCATCGGGCCGCGACGGAGCCAACAAATTCAGGATCTGGCTTTGAAATTTGCTTCAGAACTTTCTTCCAAATATAACACAGAGAGAAAAACACAGAGCTACTATAAACATCTAAACACAGCGCAGTTCATCTATATTTTCCTTCATCAAAATAATCATATACAGATACAGTGTATGACTTCAGACATAAAGAACAGAACAGAACATAAAAGCCATGACTGTACAAAAATAAAAAATATCAAAAAGTACCTAATCACAGATCAGACTCAGAACGTCTAGTCCAAGACCTTCTTCCCTTTCCCAGAACCTGAAAACCACACAGAAAACAAGGATGAGCTAACAGCTCAGCAAGACATCAATCAACAATCAAAATCATCAGAAACTCACATCAGAAATCACATCAAAAAAGTATCCGTACAGAAATCGAACAATCGTACAGAAATCGTATAACAGACAAAACAGATAATAGCTCAATCAGACATCGAATACGGAAACTGAAATCATATCAAATCGGATATCATAAAGCTTTCATGTCACAAAGCAGACAGAATCGTACAGAATAATCAGAATCGTACAAAAATCAGAAATCGGATAAAAATCACATTACAGCTTTACAGAACAGATAATGTCAGAACAAAACTGCCTTCCAGATGTCAGAACTTCCCCTCTTCTCCTTATGACTCCCTTTTGTGCTTATAGCACCAGAACTTTCCCTTATAGCTCCCTTTTGTGCTTATAGCATCAGAACAGAACAGATATACAGAATTTCAGATTTCAGAACTTCCCCATATGTCTCCCTTCCCGTACCCAGACAACGGAATCACATAGGATTCCGGCCCCTTATAAATCCCTTCTGATAGCATACAAATGATCAATTCATTCAAATTATCTCATTTCAGAATTTCAGAAATCATACGAAAATTCAATGGCATAACGGCAGTATACGGAATTTACACAAAATCCACAGACTCAGAAATTTACCAAATTACCACAGAACATTCACAACAACATTATAAGACTTTCATTGTACTGACAAAATATTTTTTAACATCATGATAATTTGCAGTTCAATCAAAACATCACAGAATTCAAAATATCCAGTACAAATCTTCCAGAAAATACTCAAAACGTGTATAATTATCATCTCAGAGACATACCAAAAGTTACGCGGTAAAACCTTTGTCAGAAGAAAATAATACTAGAAATTCGCTAACGGAAACAAAATCCAGAACAGAAAATGCGTCAAAACTCTCATTTCTGAAAATTGAGAAAGGCGGAATGTGCCTTACCTCGAGTCAGTCAACTTCTCTAACTACAACAACGGACGAAAACAGACCGGAGTCGCCCAAAAATCCTCTTTTCCTTCGTTTTTCTCTCTCCTAGACGTCATTTTCTTTTGAAAATATCTCATTTTAATATATATAAAAACTGATCGTCCCAGACGATCGCAACTTCGTCCCGGGACGATTTGGTTATGGACGAATTTCGTACAAACGAAATTAATTATCGTCACGGACGACTTGGGCTCTGGACAAATTTCATTCAGACGAAATTAATTATCGTCCCGTACGATCTGCTCTCGGGACGATTTTCATCCAGACGATCCGACTTTCGTCCAGACGAATCATGCAGCCAAACATGCTTTCCTGCACAACCTGTACCGATTGTCCCGGACGATCGAACTTCGTCCGGACGATCCTGGGAGCAAAAATGGTCTTTACAACCGCCCCCTTCCAAATCATCCATACCGATGTATGGGGGCCAGCTTGTTTTTATTTCCGCTCCCATTTCCGCTCGTGATGGATATAAATACTTTCTTGTTTTTATTGACGATCACACTCATTTTTGCTGGCTGTACTTATTACAAACTAAAGATGAAGTTCTCTTTAAACTTCAACAATTCACTAAAATGATTCAAACTCAATTTTCTACAATCTTTAAAATTCTTCGTTCCGATGGCGGGGGTGAATACAACAGTCACAAGTTCAACTCCTTTCTCACCCAACAAGGCATTTTGCATCAAGTAAGCTGCCCATACACGCTCCAACAGAACGGGTCAGCGGAGCGCAAACACCGGCATCTGCTCGACATAACTCGCACGCTTCTCCTTGCTTCCAATCTTCCCCACCAATTCTGGGCTGATGCTCTACTTACCGCCAATTATCTAATAAACCGATTGCCATCCAAAGCCATCAACTTACAAATACCATTTCACCTACTATACCACACCAAATCGGTGTATACTCACTTACGGAGCTTCAGATGTTTATGTTTTCCTTGGCTACGACATCAAGCTCCCAACAAACTAGCTCCGTGATCTCGCGAATGTATCTTCCTAGGCTACTTACCCATCTCCAAAGGCTATCGCTGCTTCGATCTTTCAACCAAACAAGTTCATCTCTCTCGCCACGTCATATTTCATGAAACTCATTTCCCATACCACGATCACTCATCCTCGGGACAAGTCTCCTCCCCCTCACCTCGTACCTCTCCCCTAACCTTAATTCCTATCTCCACATTACCCACCAGCACACCATCATCTTCCCCACCTCCCTCCATTCCCGCTCCACATATAACCCCCAATACGACTGCTCCGCCAACTACACTACCCACCTTCCCCACATAGTCCACCTTCACACCACCAGCCGAACACCCTCCACCTTCACCAATTCCGACACATCCAATGCAAACCCGCTCCAAATCCGGCATCACAAAGCCCAAACACCATTTTAATCTCCCAGCTTCCACTACCTCCAATAATACCCCTCTGTCTTTCACCGAAGCCAACGCTCACCCTTCCTGGCGTGCTGCCATGCTTGAGGAGATCAGTGCTCTTCACCGAAACCATACCTGGACTCTAGTTGCTCCCCCCCCCAATCATCCAGTGCTTGGCTGCCGCTGGACCTACAAACTCAAGCTGGCTGTCGATTGTCAAATTGAGCGGCACAAAGCCCGCTTGGTAGAAAAAGGCTTCGATCAACAATACGGTGTTGATTACAAGGAGACCTTCAGTCCGGTGGCTAAGTTGCCCACCATCCGGATTCTCCTATCCATCGCGCTTCAGCGCAACTGGCCGGTCACTCAATTGGACGTGTCCAACGCCTTCCTTCACGACGACCTCGAAGAGGCAGTTTACATGAAGCAACCCACTGGGTTTGTCAGTAAACAATTTCCAACTCACGTTTGTCGCCTACATAAAGCTATTTACGGATTGAAATTGTCTCCACGTCAGTGGTACACCAAATTAACGACTCATCTGCAGGCAGCTGGTTTTCAGTTTAGTAAATCTGATCCAGCTCTTTTAGTATACCACAATGGTGAAGACCACATGTACATTCTCATCTACGTGGATGATATGCTCATTACCGGCACGAACTCCTCGTCTATACAAACTCTTATACACAAGCTACGGACATCCTTCTCCATTAAAGATCTCGGTCCGGTAGCTATCTTCCTTGGCGTTCGAATTACCAGAACAGCCCGCGGTTATTTTCTGGATCAATCTCATTATGCCATGGACATCCTACGGGCAAGCGGTTTCAGCAATTGCAAACCGTCTCCAACTCCGCTCACCTTCAAATCTTCCCGCCTCCAGTCGGTAGACTCCCCTGCACCGGATCCTACTCGGTACAGGCAATTAGTTGGCTCTCTACAATACCTCACCATCACTCGCCCCGATCTTGCCTTCGCAACGAACCAACTATGTCAACATATGCATGATCCCTCCGTCGCGCATCTGCTCGCCCTGAAAAGACTTCTCCTCTACGTGCAGGGCACTCTCCACTACGGGCTCCCGATTGTCGCAGCTGAACCAGTATTAAATACCTACGTCGACGCTGACTGGGCCTCTGATCACACCGATCAGAAATCCATTACAGGTTTCTGCTCATTCCTCGGTGCTACTCTAGTCTCTTGGTGCGTTAAGAAGCAAGTCACAGTCGTGAAATCGTCCACAGAAGCTGAGTACAGGGCCCTCGCATCCGCCACCTCCGACACCATCTGGCTTAGGCGACTGCTTGCTAATTTCCAAGTTCCGCAAACCCAGCCCGCCAGCATTCACTGCGACAATCTTTCAGCTCTAGCTCTTGCTAAAAACCCTGTATTTCATGCCCGCACCAAACACATAGAAATTGACTATCACTTTATAAATCATCACATTCAGTCTAAGGAAATCGCCGTTCATCACATAGACTTCGAAAAGCAGCAGACAGACATTCTCACCAAATCTCTACCCGTATCCCGCTTCCATCTCTTAAGAAAAAAGCTGTCGATCTTTCCCCAGGATCCTCAGCTTGCGAGGGACTGTTAACCACATAAAGCAATGAGTACGCTGCAACCACTTGAACCAATGAGTGTCCTCTCTGCTCACTGCCAGAGAATTCGTTTTCCACTACTAGTGGCAGAGCCACTTACCAATGGCTGCCAACTCAGCCTTCTTCTTTATATACATCTTTACTGTACATGGGACAAATGCTATGAAATGAATTCTACATAATACTCTCTTAGTCTCCTTCTCCGCCTTTCTCTTCTTCCTTGCTGTGTTCACTGTTTTGCAGGTATCTGAGGACACCGAAGCTTCTCAGTATGGGCTGATTTTGGTGGACTGCTAGAGCTTGAAGTGGGATGTAATAGGGCTGTTGATTTGGAAGGGACTTTGGGCTGAAAAAAATCTAAGAAAACTTAGCAAACAGGTTGTGTCTGGGCTAAAAATTGACAACTAGATTGTTTGGGGCTGAAAAATGCAGCAAATGGGTTGCTTAGTTACAGGTTTAATGGGCCAAAATATGAGATGGGGAAATGGCTGCTCCAACTTAGGATGAGATGGGCCTTGGATTGCTTGGGTAAGAGGATGTACGTAGTCTGTTAGTGGAGGAGCTCAAACATTAAGCTCCACATGAAAAATAAGAAGGGAATCTTTGTGTGGAAAGCTGCTCCAATTATTGTCTAGTAAAGTGGAGATGGAAGCTAATAAATTGATAGTGAAGGTTTGAGTGGGGACTTGGATTTTTGCAGCTGAACTTCAGACGAACAGTTGCAGGCGTTGCCCTGTAAGGTGGAGGTGGCTTGAAGTCCAGCAAGGTGAAGGCGTGAGGTGGCTGGACTTGGGATTTCGGAAGCTGCTAAGTGTTGAAGGCCAAATTTCAGGTGCTGTCCATGTGTAAATACGGTAGAGTAGTTTCTTTGTGGAGTTCCGACTTGCTGTTGGAGGCGAGGACAAACACGTGAGGAAGTTAGATGGGATTTGGAGTGGAGTTGGTTCAGCTTTAGTGGAAATCGAAGTGGAGGACCCTCTGCAATTAGATATTTTCAAAAAAAAATCACGTTACTTCTATATTTAATGAAAAAATATAACGTAGTTTTTATTTATATTTAATAAAAATTAAGTTACTCTCTAAATTTAATGAAAAAGTAAGATAAATATTTATTTAAAATATTATTTTCTTTGGAACAAGATAAATATAAAATAATGATAATTTATCATGAATAAAAAATTATTAAAAAAATATGTCTTTAAATTGATTATGATAAATTAAATTGTAAAAATTTTTGACACGTATTAACTCATTAAAAAGTTTTCATTCTAAATTATTTATTAAAAATAAGAAAAAATATTTGCATATAAGATTTTTATAAAAAAAATTTTAAAAAAAATCTTATATACCACCTCGCCCACACAACATGAAAAAAAAAATTGTTTTGGATTTTTTTATTTATATCTCATCATTTATTTCTCTATCTCATCATTTAATTTATCCCTTTAATTTATTTCTCTCTCCTACTTTCTCTCCTAAAATCTTTTTTTAATATTTTATAATTTGAACAAGTCGCCCAATCAGTGGGGGACTTTGGCTAGTTCTAAATTTAATTTTTTTGTTGGTTTAATAACTAATTAAACTTTTAATGATAATTATTTTAAAAATTTATCCTATTTGTGCTGGGTTAAAGGCTATATTAGTGTTATAGTTATTTCAACATTAATTCAGAATGACTAATATGCATTAATGGAGCTAAAAGAAACGGTCTCGATTTGCAAGTTGAATGTCTTGTTTAACGTTTCGAATTCATCGAATATATAAATTAGAAAAATTAATTGTAGATTTAGGGTATTGTTGATGTTCCAGTCACAACGATGCAGACTGTTTCGCAATCAGACATCATTTGAGCAACATTGATGCTATTTTTTTTCTCAAAATATGTGTAGTCATTTGGGAACCACCTTGATTTTTGTGCACAACCTCTTTCGAACAAATTGGAAGTGCAATTAGAGTATTAATGGTGTTGCAGACATAATGACATAGTCCATTTCAAGATTGGATGTTGTTGTGAATCTGATGTCTGAGAATAGAATTTTGATGATAACAAATACTTATGTTTCTCTACGACTGTCTTGTCTACTGACATTTTAGATCCACAAGATCAAACTACAAGTTGAACCAGCTCAAGATTTGGTAGATTAAGACTAAGTCAGTTTGTATTGTATGAAACTATATCTTTTACCTTTTTTGAGTCCATTGTAATATTATGGGTGTTGATGCTAAGTAATCTTGCACACATACACACACTTGTAGAAAATTTTCTGACTATTTTAGAATTTTTTTGTTTTTGCTCACATCATTCAGGATGATCAAAAAATTGGCTTGGACGATCAGTTAAAAATAGAAACCCTAATTAGGGCATCCTAGTTAAGGCAACCGTCATTAAGCGCATCATCCTGGACGATAGGCTGAAATTAGAAGGAATTAGTGACCAGATCTACTTAGATATCTTTTATTTTTGTACATCATCTAGACATCATCCTAGATGATGTAATGCAATTATACCTAAATTAATATAATAATTAAAAAAAATAATTAAGATTTGATTGCTTGATCATATCGTCCTAGACGATCGCAGAATCATTTGGGATGATAAGTTCAAAACCCTTAGTTGTTCCTGGACGATCAAACATTAGCCAGCTTCTATTTAAGGCGATGCTCTGGACGATATGCACTGAATTAAACTGAGCATCCGGGACAATCACGAGATCGGTCTGGACGATTAGGTTATTTTTCTATCATCCAGACATCCATTCATGGTGATGTTCTGGCCGATATTCAATAGCTTGTACTAATCGTATAGGACGACATCCTATCATCATGGACGATATGAACAAAAACCTTCTAATCATTCCAAATCGTCCTAACAGATTGAGCTAAATTTGTACTAATCGTATAGGACTATATTTATATCATCCTAGATGATAAAGTTGGTTTGTTGTAATTAAGAGCTATTCCGAAGCTCTTCTATGTAGACCTCTTATTCTACCCAAGAGATCATCTTTTGCTACAGTTCTAACCTAAGAGAGCTAAGAGAAGAGGGAGAGCAAGGGAGAGAGAAAGAGGATCTTGTGAGGGAGAGTTTGTGAGGGGGAGTTTATGAGGGGTTTCACAAAGGTTGCTCCAAATAAAGATCCATCGTCATCTTCTCTAGTCATCATCCCTAGTTCCTTGGGGATTTTAGAGAGGTTTATTTCAACAACTAATTAAGGTTCTCTTCTTGCTTCAGGAGGAAGCAAAAAGAGTTGAGGCTCTTTGTTTGCTTCAGGAGGAAGCAAAAGAAGTTTGATTCTTTGCCTCACTAGGGTTAGTGAAAAGGAGGTTTGTACATGCTTCTCCACCTTACTATGGGAGCAAAAGGGGAGTCACTGAGTTTAGTGCAATACTCGGAGGGCACGTATGGGGAGTGGATGTAGGTCGAGTTGATCGAATCATTATAAATCTCTATGTTCTTTATTACTGCTTCTGCATTTAATTTATGCTCTTTGATTTCTTTGTGGTGACCTTTAGGTTGAGTTTGTTTTTTAATAAAAGAATTTTTTAAATACCAATTCACCCCCTCTCTTGATTAGCCTTAGGTTAGTTCATAAGGGTATAACATCCTTGTCAAACTTTCAAGTGATATTAGAGCGGGATTCATAAAATTAAGTTTTTGAAAATTTTTGAATTTTGATTAATGGATAACTTTGGCAATTATAAAACTGCGAAAGGATATTCTATTACACAACCACCTCTATTTAGCAATCTTCCTTTTGATTTTTGAAAAACTCATATGTCTACATTTTTACAACCAATTGACTATCGCATATGGATGCTTGTTAAGGATGGTTATACTCATCCTTCTTGTAAAATTAATGACATTAAAACTGAACTTTCTTTTATTGGATAGACTTTTGATGAAAAAGATTTAGTATAACTTAATGCGAAATATTTGAACTATTTTTTATGTGCTTTGAAATCTGAAAATTATATGTGTATTTTAACCCGTATAACTGGTAAAGAAATTTGGGATATATTATGTATTACTTATAAAGGAATAAATGAGGTTAAACAATCTAAATTGAATATTCTATTGCATGACTACAAACTTTTTTGCATGAAACCTACTGAATTAATTTTTGATATGTATACTAGGTTCACTCAAATTATTACCTCATTGTATGCTTTAGGAAGAGAGCTAATTAACTATAAAAGATTGAATAAAATTTTGAGATGCTTGTCTTCTTCTTTTGATGATAAAATTACTACAATTACTGAATCTAAGGATTTGAATAAATTATTATGTTGATAATTTATTTAAATCACTCATTGCTTACGAGCAAGGGTTGAATCAAAAAAATCTTGATGTAGGTGAGTAAAAGAAGAAGAAAAATATGACTCTGAAAGCCAATAACACAGACACTGATTCTTTTGGGTCTAAAAGCGATGATGTTGCCTTCATCACTAGGCAATTCAAAAACTTTCTAAGGAAGAATAATGAGTATCATCAGAAGTGGAAAAAATATAAGGATAGCAAAAATTTTAAAAGTTCTTTTAATCTTATTTGCTATGTATGTAGGAAGCCTAGACATGTCAAAGCTGATTGTCCTACACTTAATGAGAAGAAACACAGGAAGGACAAGAAGCAGTATAAAAAGGCATTCTGGGTGGATTTTGAATTTGACTCATCTGAGACTGAAGCTAAAGAGGAGATAACAAACTTATGCTTGATGGGTGATTATCTTGGTCAGTCTGATCAAGAAGAGGCATGTGAATGAACTTATGATCAATTACTTGAAATTTGTGGAAAAATTCATGCAAAGTATAAGAAACTTAAGAAATTGCATGCTAGTTTGAAATTGGAGTTTTTGAATTTGCAAAAAGAGCATGAAGTTTTAAGTAAAGAACACACTCAACTTGATAGCAATTATATGTTATTACTTGATGAGTTTGATGAATTGAATAAAAAGCATTCTAATTGATTGCTGAGCATGATTCTTTGAAAGCATCCTACACCTCACTTGAATATGATTTTAAAACTTATATTGAAGAATTTGAGCATAAGGAGCACTATTTGAATGAGGATAATGCTATTTTAGAAAGTGCAAACTTGAGGTTTAAAGCTAAATTGAATGCAGTTTAGAGAAATTGGAATATATCCATACTTGATCTAAATCCAAAACCTAGGAAGAGGTATTATAACCCGAACAGATTATTAAATCCTTTTCTTGGAGTTAAATATTTTTCATGTGACATGCTAGGACATATTTCACACACTTACAATATTCATCATAATACACATTAAGTGTGGAGATCCAAATTGCATGATTCAAAGCATAACACACATTCATTACATTCTTCTTTTTATAAGAAGGGACCAAAACTTATTTAGGTTCCTAAATCTGACATTTAATATTTTGTAGGCAAACTCTCATAAAAGGCCTTGTGAGAACATGCGGTACATGGACAGATGATGCTTATGATATATGACTGGAGATGCCAATCAATTCATTTTGCTAGAGACTAGGATAGGAGGCAAGATTACTCTTGGAGACAACACCACCAAGAAAGTGGTGGGCTCAGGTATAATCGGAAATTCCAAGAACCTTTTGATTGAAAATGTTTGGGAGCTTGTAAAAAGACCAAAGGGACAAAGTGTAGTTGGAACCAAATGGGTCTTTAAGAATAAGATGAATGATTCTTGTGTGGTGGTTAGGAATAAGACAAGATTGGTAGATACGGGGTACAACCAAATAGAAGTGATTAATTTTGAGGAGACCTTTGATCTAGTAGTTAGATTCAAAGCTATTAGAGTGCTACTAGCCTTTGCCTATTATAAGAGATTTAAGCATTACCAAATGGATGCGAAGAGTGCCTTTTTAAATGGGATAATAAAAGAGGATGTGTTTGTAGAGTAACCCCTAAGTTTTGAGAGTTTCTAATTTCTAAATCATATTTTTAAATTAAAAAAGGCCTTATATAGATTAAAATAGGCACCAAGAGCTTGGTATGAAATGCTTAGCACATTTTTTACTAAAGAGAGAATTTATTAAGGGAAGTGTAGACACCACCCTTTTTTTAAGGAAAGTAGGAGATGTTGCTCATTATTCAGATCTATATTTATGATATACTTTTTAGATCTTTTGATAAAAAGTTATGTGATAATTTTTTCTAAAATAATAATTAAGGAGTTTGAGATGAATATGATGGAAGAGTTATCCTACTTTTGGGATTTAGCATAAGATATTTAAATGATGGAACCTTTATAAATCAATCAAAGTACATTAAGGACATCTTGAAAAAATATAAAAATGGATAAATCCAAGCATATAAAATACTCCCATGATTTCTAATATTCAGATGGATAAAGACTCAAATAAAAAATCTGTTGATCAAAAGAAGTATAGGGGAATAATTAGATCTTTACTTTACCTAACTGTTAGTCGGCCCGATATAATATTAAGTGTTTGTCTCTGGGCTAGATTTCAAGTTAATCCTAAAGAATCTCACCTGCTGTAGTTAAGGGAATTCTTAGATATCTTTTGGGGACCCAAAACTTAGGAATCTAGTATCTTAGGCACATCAATTCTTTTGAGATATTGAATATTCGAATTCTAATTCTGTAGGATGTAGGGTGGATAGAAAGAGCACTTCTAGAACTTGCCAATTCATAGGATAGTCTTTAGTCTCCTGGTCTAGCAGAAAACAAAACTCTGTTGCACTTTTCACTACTGAAGTTGAGTACATTGTCTTAAAAAGTTATATGGCCTAAGTCCTGTAGTTGAAGCAATAAATTCTAGATTTAGGATTACCTATAGGCATAATTTCAATCATTTGTGATAACACTAGTGTCATATACATCTCTAAGAATCCTATCCAATATTTAAGAACCAAACACATTTACATAAGACATCATTTTATTAGAGACCATATGACCAAAGGAGGCATTGAGTTACACCATGTGACAACTGAGAATTAATTGACTGACATCTTTACTAAACCATTGGCTTTTGACACTTTTAGCATCTTAAGGACCAGATTGGGTGTTGTTGATATAAATGCTTGAACTTATTATTTACTGAATTATGAATTTTTTATTTTGTTGTTTTTTTTTATTTTTTTTCACTTTGCTTGTTTTACTTTTTACTAGTTTATTTCTTCTTTATTTTATTTATATTATTTTAATTTTTTTTGTGATCACTGTTGAAATAATATTTTATGTCATATTTTTATTTTTTAAAAATTTGTAGTCAATATTTTATATCTCTTAATCTGTTAAAAAGAAAATACCATTGATTGTTTCTCTTTCTATAACCTCTTTTAGTGGTATAATTTTCTTTTCTAAATAAAAGTTTATCTCAAATTAACAACTGGAATTTACGATTAAGATCTTTTATATATTGCTACAGTAATCTATCTTATATTTATAATTTTTAAAGTCTTTATATTACTTTCAAATTTTCTCATCATCTTGTCATTACATTTATCATAAGATTTTGATTCTATTTTATGATTTGCTCTTCCTTATATTAGAGAGAGAGTTTTTTTCTCTAATATCTGTAAGTTATACTCACAACTGAGAGTATTTAAGAGTTTTGAAAATGGATCTAACTTGCAAAAACAAAAGTGGCCAATGACGTGAAATCAAAAGATGCGTAATGACGTCAAATTGAGAATTATACACAAAGTGTATCAAAAATTAAAAGATGCATAAAGTGCTCCAATCAATTGATAAGAGGCATAAAATGATCCGATAAATGGTAAGCTTCCTTCTCTTTCAATACTTTTAAATCTTAAAAGAATTCATGTATCACTTAACATTTTCAAAGGCTTGATTTTGAATTTTGCGATTGTGACATATTACTTTGTTATATTATTCTATTAAATATTTTTTCTAAAATCAAGTCTTTAACAAATTTCTTTTTTTTTGATCTAATTAGTTTTTTTGAGTTAGGTCTTTTGTTTTTAAATGACGATTTTGTCCTGAGAGAAGTTTGAGCTAGAGTTAACAGAATTGGATATTCTACTAATTTCAAATTTTGACAATGTTAACTCATTTGTCTTACAAGTCTTTAAAATCAATCACATGGAGACATTGCCATTTTCATGCTTTGATTAAAAAAAACTTTGCTTTCATTTTTCTTTTTTGGTTTTTTCCTCCTTTTTTGTGATGTCAAAAGGGGGGATATATTATTTTGTACTTTCATACCATTGAAAACATGTCATGTCATGATTTAAAGGATTCATGTTATGATTATTCGATAAGTTTTACACTGGCTATTGACTTCCTAAAACAACTCTCCACTTTTCTCATTCAGGACTTGGGACCTGGCAATGACATTGCCTTTATTAGATTTAGATGAGAATTTGACTCTTAATAGAGCACAATGGAGAAAAAAGATTCATATAGCCGACCTCACATAGTGAGATAAAGGCTTGTTGTTGTTGTTGTAATACCATTGGAAACAACTAGGGGCCTATGAAATTGCGCCACTTGAGCTTCTAAGAGTTTTTTTTTAAACATGTTTAGAGAAATGCATATATTATTTTGGTGCATTTGTTAATTTAATATAGAAGTTCTTTAGAATATTTTAACTAAACTGGAACTAACACTAGAAGTACCTCTTTAGTTGAAAATACTACTAAGGATACATTGAGCTGAACCTAAAAAATTTGCTTGTGGTTGCTATTTATTTGTCCTAAACCCTAAGCTGTCAATATTTGACCCGACCAGAAAACCCGACCCGAAAATTTCGGGTTCGGGTCAACCCGAACCTGAACCGAGTCGGGTTAGGGATTTTGACCCGTTTGTAAAACCGGGTCGGGTTCAGGTTGACCCGAAAACCCGAAATCGACCCGATTTGACCCGTTTATAATTAATTTAAGAGGATTTTAAAGAATTTTTATGAAATAAGTAAATGATATTTTTAAAAGTGATAACATTGTTGCCCAAATTAAATTAATTTTGATTTATTTTAAATTAATTGAAGTAAATCTTATCTTAATTTGATTTAGATTTAAATAAATTGAATTAAATAAAAAAATTTTAATAAAATATATCCGAAACGGGTCGGGTTTGGGTTGACCCGGACCCGAAGTGGGTCGGGTTCGGGTTTGGAAAACCAACCCGTTTGCAAAAATGGGTCAGGTTCGGGTCAGGTTAAACAGTGTTAGGTCAATTTCGGGTTGGACCCGAACCCGACCCGTGACCTATTTTTGACAGCCCTAACTATGATTGCATAATACATCATGAATAAGGATGTCTCATTCAAGTTTATTCTTCTTATCTTACAGGTTGTGGATGGAAAACTATCACAAGCATGCAGCGGCGGAGCTACCTTGGGGGCCTTTGGGGCATGTGCCCCCACTGACTTTTTATTTATGTCTAAGTAAATATAGTTATTGCTGCAGTTTTTAGGTATCTTTTGGGTAAAAAAATAACTGCGGCTTTATTTTTAGGCAAGCAGAAGGCGGGCAGACAGAAAAAAAAGAAGAAGAGCCGCAAACGGCACATCACAGATTCACAATAATTTATTCGTATCAGTTTTTTAGGTTTAAAGCTGCAAGGGCCGCAGGCTGCATCCGAAGCGGGTTTGAGAGGGGAAAAGAAACGCCGTTGCCCTCACCCGTTGCTTTCTTCTTCATCGTCGCCTCTAATGAGTTTTCCAAACATTAAATAACTTTAATAAGTTTATTTTGATTGATGATTTAGCTATATTCATGATAGATTAGCATGTTATATTTAATTTAAATTGTTCTGTTCTATTTATATTAATACTGATAATTTTTCTTAAATTGATTGTTGAAAATTTTAGCTTCAATGCATCGCAGGATTATTCAGTCTTTGGCCTCGTTTGGGACAGTTTTCTTTCTACTTCTTAAAGTGACTTTTTAGTACAAAAAATAAAAAATTTGTACTAAAAAGCCGCTTTACGAAGTAGTAAAAAAGTCGTCCCAAACGAAGCCTTTGATATCGAGAAAAAACGGTGGTTGAATAGGTTTTGTATCTTCAATCAACCAAAAAAACTGTTAACGTCAACTAACATTTTTCTACTGTGCTTTTAACCTAATTAAATTTATCTAATTTTGAATAATTGCTTCAGTTTTACTACGTAAGTAGCTATTATTTTACAATAATTGCCATAAACCTTTAGCGATGAGTTGAATTAAGTTATATGCATTGTATGCACGTATGCAATATTCATGAGGAGCTGTACGTTGATAAGCTACATGACTAGCCAAACTTCTTCTAACTTTGGCTTGGACACTAAAATATAATATATCATGGCATCTATATCTAACATTTTGCGAGTCCCTGTGGAAGTTTGCACATTTTCAAGTTGAATAGAAAATTTTTATCAATTAAGATTTAGTTTGTGACGGCTTTCTTATTGTTTCTTGAAGCAACTTTTTAGTTCAAAAATTTAATTTTTGCATTAAAAAATTGATTTAAGAAACAATAAGAAAATTGTCCCGAACTAAATCTAAATATTTCAATTTTTAATTATTTCTGGATTGAATATGGGCTCTTGATATAAATTTAGACTTGAAATATTTAAAATTTATTTTCTAGTATTTTTATGAAATATTTTAATGGGTTCTTTTTTCTAGTGTTAATGGTTTCTTTGAGGCTAAATGGCTTCAAAGGGAGAATCATAAGGAAGTGGTTTAAAATTGTTCATAATTTATTTTGCTGTGCATTGTTTACTCAATCACTTATCTTATGGCCTTTTATTGTGGGATTTTGCCAGGATAATCTAAATTGAATTTATTTAACAATGACAGTTTAATTTAAATATTATATTATATTTAATTTGTGAACATTAATAATTTTCATTATAAAAAAAGTTTTTTCTAATATTTATTTAAAAAAATAAATAAAATGATAGTAATTATAATTTTTTAATATTAATTTTAAATTTTTTATGTTTATTCAGGTGCACTTTGTATAGATGTAAATAAATATTAATAATTATAATTACTTATTGTGAAATTTAATAATCTTTCATTTTAATGCACGTGAATAAAGCTTGTATATATTATGTGAGTTAAGAGAACGATTTAAAGAAAAATAATTTAGTTTAATTAATCAAAAATAAGAGAAAAAAATAAAAAATAATTTTAAATCACTTATATCATCTTCTTCATTAGCAAGCAACCAAAGTCTTTGGGAGCCATTCAACATCCTGAGTCAAAGTCAATGAAGGTCGGCCAATGTCTTCCCCTGCTCCTTTCTTCATAGAACAGGAGAAGAGAAGAATAGCCTTAAAAGCTCATCTATCTTTCGCCTACTCTCCTCACTGTTTTCATTCCCATTCATTTTTCAATTCTTTCCAGAGCTTGGCAATCTCTTACTGATTTCATGGGTGGCAATTGCAGCGGATCAGGTATTTCTCCTTTCAATCCAGTGCACCAATTTCAATGGTTGAATTCTGATTTCATTTCTCTCAGTTTCCTTCAAAAGAAGGTCGTTTTACACACACAAAACTGATATTTCCATAATCCAATTTTCAGTTTATCAACAAAACACTCCAAAAATCTTCACTTTCACCGAAGTCTGTTCAGCTACAAAAAAATTCCGTCCTGATCTCTTGGTAGATGAACAATGCTTTGCAAAAATTTACAAAGGAACGCTCCATCTCAATAACCAGGTCTTCATTCGATTTCTTCTCTTTCCACTTTATAACCATTACAGTAAAAAATAACTGACACCCCCCAAACACATCTATCTTTCGATTAGCTTGTTGCTGTAAAACAATTTAAGCCAACTGAAGACAAAGAGCAAAACCACAAAGGCTTTCTTGTTGAGGTACTAATGCTTAGCAAGCTGCGCCATGAAAACATTATAAACCTCCTTGGCTACTGCCAGGTAGAGAACCAAAGGCTTCTAGTGTTGGAGAAGGCAGCATTGCACTCTCTCAAAAACTATCTTTTCAGCAGGTCTTCTTCTGCAAAAAGCAAATCGTACTTCAAGCCATTAGATTGGACTGCTAGAATTAAAATTGCATTAGGTGTGGCTAAAGGATTAGAGTACCTTCACAACAAGGTTTCCCCCCCAGTTATTCATCGGGACCTTCAGACATCCACTATCATGCTTGGGGAGGATTTGACTCCAAAGATCTCAAATTTTGAACTTGCTAAGCTAGGTCCGATGGGCGATAGGAAGCATATCATGACCAGTGTGGTAGGAACAGCTAAATTTTATGCACCAGAGTATGTTAAACAGGGTCTGGTATCAGTGAAGTTGGACGTTTATAACTTCGGAATAGTGTTGCTTGAGCTGATCACAGGGAGAAGAGTTTCTGAATTAATTTGCATAGATACAGGACATCAATTAGCTTCTTGGGTTGGTAGAATTGTGTCTATTATCAAAGCTTAATTCATTCAATTTCTCATGTAGAATCCATCTACTAATGCACTAATAATTAAGCAGGTGGAGGCCGTGGCGAAGGATACCAAGAAGTCAATTGACATGGCAGATCCAGAACTGAATGGAGAATTTCAGATACAAGAAGTTAGTAAAATGTTACAGCTCGCTGCAATGTGCCTTCGAGAAGAGAGGGATCATCGGCCATTGACAACTGAGGTTGTTGCTGTGCTCAGTTCACTCCTAGATTCTTCAGCAGTTGAAATTCAGATTCAGCCTCAGGTTGCTAAGAAGCCACTAAAATAGCTCTTTAGTCGGTCCCAACCGAAGTTCAGGATCACAAACAGTCTTTGATCTTCTTTTAACCCCTAGTTTTTTTAAATAAACATGAATGTACTTTTTGAACCATTTGATGTCAGGGGAACTTCAAAAAGTCTTTTCTTAAGAAATTTCCATCTCAAATAAGAGTTCTTTATATTGGCACCCATAACTACAATAAGAGAATGTTTATTTAATGCAATCCAAGTGTTCTGATCTTAAAGTATTTAAGCTTTATTAGGTTTTGCTAGCCTATAATTGCTTTGCTCATGGTTGGTGATGAACCTGCAAAAGGTTAGCAAAGAGAAATAGCGAAAGCAAGAAGAAGCTCAACAATGAACTTACACATTATATTTTCAAGTTCCTTAGTTACACCATATATAGAGTAAAAAGGTAAGGTAATGAGTGCGGGCCGTTACTGGCCGTTGGTGACAGTCTGAGCACTGTGCACAAGTAGTGGAAAACGCCTTTGCTGATATGGTGCGGTTGGCTCACTGACCGTGTGCAGGAGGTGCACCACTCGTGTCTTCACAGCCACCCGCAAGTTGAGGGTTCGTTGAACGAATGCTCAACTGGTTCCGGAGATGAATGAAACGGGAGGAGGAGAGGGGCTTGGTGAGGATGTCAGCAGGTTGGTCTTCTGAATTTATGTGATGAATGAGAACAGCTTCAGACTCGATGTGGTGCCGAATAAACTGATAACCGATCTCTATATGCTTGGTCCGGGTGTGGAAGACCAGATTGTAAGCGAGTGCCATCGCGGAGGTGTTGTCGCAATAGATTGGAGTAGGTTTGTCCAGCTCGACATGAATGTTTACTAACAGTCGCCGAAGCCAAATGGCATCGGAGGTGGCGGAGGAGAGAGCTCTGTATTCCGCTTCAGTGGACGATTTGGCGACCGTGGCTTGTTTCTTTACACACCAGGAGATTAAGCTTTTGACAAGGTATGTGCAGAATCCTATAAGGGATTTGCGGTCATGAGTGTCTCCCGCCTAGTCTGCATCCGAATAGGCGGTGAGTTGGAGAGAGCTTGGATGTAGGGGCAGGCCGAAGGTAGTAGTGCCTTGGATGTAGTAGAGCAAGCATGCACTTGAGAGCGGTAAAGTCATCCATGGTGGGAGAGTGCATCTTTTGACAAATGCAGTTGGTTGCGTAGGAGATATCAGGTCTAGTGATGGTCAGGTAATTCAGAGATCCTGCCAGTTGCATGTATTGATAAGGATCAGGATACGGAGCAGAGCTTTCTGCTGTCGGAGTAGACCTGAGAGCTACAGGTGTGAGGACTGGTTTACTGTGTTACAGACCGGCGGAGGTAACCAAATCTAGAGCATATTGGGTTTGATGAAGGAGTATGCCAGTTGAAGTTCTGGAGACCTGAATGCCCAAAAATTGCGAGATCGGTCCCAGCTGCTTGAGGGAGAAGAGCTGGTTCAGGTAATGTAGAAGCTTGTTTATGGTGGTTTGTTTATTGCCTGTAATGAGGAGATCGTCAACGTAGATTAGAAGGAATAGCTTGGTGTTGGCTTTGTTGTAGGTGAGCAGGGAGGGGTCGGCCTTGCTGAACTGAAAGCCGAATTCAAGGAGGGAGTTGGTAAACTTATTGTACCATTCCCTCGGGGCCTATTTCAGGCTATAAATGGTCTTATGCAGCTTGCAGACGTGACCAGAAAGATCTTTGTCGATGAACCCAGGCGGCTGCTTCACGTATATATCCTCGTGAAGGTCCCCATTGAGGAAGGCATTTGAAATGTTGAATTGAAGGGTCGGCAAGCTGAAATGCAGGGAGATGAGGAGAAGGATCCGTATAGTAGGCATTTTCGCTACCGAACTGAAGGTTTCCCGGTAATTGATGCCATACTTCTGGTTGAACCCTTGAGCCACGAGTCTTGCCTTGTATCTCTCGACCGATCCGTCTTGGTTATGTTTGATCTTAAATGTCCATTTGCAGCCGAGTATGGTGTTATTCGAGGGAGGTGGAATGAGAGACTAGGTGTCCTGTTTTTTAAGTGCTATGAACTCGTTGGACATGGCAGCTCGCCAATGAGGGAATTGTGAGGCCTGAGTATAGGTGGAGGGAGTGGATGTGAAATTGGTGAGGGTGAGAAGGTCTAGTACTTGTTTGGGACAGTGAATGCCGGACTTGAGCCTGGTTTGTATAGGGTGAGTGGATGTGTGAGGAGCTGGAGGGATAGCCGGTTGTTCGACTGCTGGAGGATCGGGGTGTAATTGGGAGAGTGGTGATTGTGATGAAGAGGAGTGGGTGAGTGATGGTGGGGTATGTCGGGAGTTAGGAGTGGATGGGCCAATCGAAGCAGGGAGTGATATGGATGTAGGCTGTGCGGTAGTTGTAGAAGTTGGTAGAAGTAGGGATAGGGAGGTATACAGGGGCGGGGATGGAATTAGCGTGGGTGGGGAAGAGAGCTGATGATGAAACGGGAAGGTTATTTCATGAAAGATAATGTGCCAGGAAATGTGGAGTTTGGATGTTTTCAGGTTGAGGCATCGATAGCCTTTGTGTGAAGGGGAATAGCCGAAGACACATTCTTGGGACCGTGGATGTAGCTTGGACGGGGTCATTGGTTGCAGTCATGGGAAGCATAAGCACCTTCTAAGATAGAAGTAGTTGGGAGGTTGATTGTATAGGAGTTGATATGGGATTTGGTTTTGAATGCTTTTGGAGGGTAGGCGGTTGATGAGATAATTGGCAGTGAGGAGAGCGTCGACCCACAGGTAATGAGGAAGGTTAGCTTGATGTAGAAGGGCTCATGTGATCTCGAGCAAGTGACGATGTTTGCGCTCGGCGATACCATTCTGTTCGGGAGTGTGAGGACAAGAGAACTGTTGGGTGATTCCATTAGTAGAGTGATAGTCCTTAAATAGTTGGCTTGTATACTCTCCTCCCCCATCCGAGTGCAACGTGTGTATGTTTGAATTAAAGTTGTTTTGAACTAAGGCATGGAAGTTTTTAAAGTTAGTTAGAGTTTCAGCTTTTGTATGCATTAGATAGATCCAGGTGTATCGGGTATTGTCGTCGATGAAGAGGAGATAGTAGCGATAGCCATTTTTTGAGGGAACGGGGGACGGACCCCAAACATCAGAGTGTACTAACATTAAAGGTTTTATTACACGAGTAAAACTAAGGGAGAAGGATAACTTATGGCTTTTAGCCACGTTACAAGAGATGCAAAGACTAGAAGAAGAGGGAATACATAAAGAGGGAAATGCTTTGGAGAGAAGTTGATGTGTCCTGATGTTGGGGTGACCAAGCCGTGCTTGCCAAGTTGCTGAAGTGGTGGTGGTGGAATGTAGAGTGCGTAAATTGCTGTGCTGAGAGGTGGTTGGGGAAGAGGAGATAGAGTAGAGGCCATCACGGCAGTGTCCACGGATGAGTGTTTTGTTGTCCAGGAGGTCCTTGATTTGGAATCCAGTGGAGTCGAATGAAATAGAGCAGTTATTATCACTAGTTAGTTTGTGAATCGATAGAAGATTATGAGAGAGGAGAGGGGCATGAAGTAATTTGTGTAGATAGAGCTTACGGTTGGAGTCTGGGAGTGGAAGAAGGCCTTGGCCAGTGTGGTGAATTGGAAGTGAGCTGCCATTCGCCGTCGAGATGGTGTCTGATCCCGAATACTGATTGGAGTTGAGCAGATGTGAGGCTGCTGGTGTGAGGTGTGCAGTGGCACCTGAATCCAAAACCCAATCGTTATGTGAGGTCGACGGAGGGCCAGTAAATAATGCTCTGGGCGCGGGGTTTGAGGCTGGATTGTAAGATGAATTATAGCGATGCCAGCACGCCGAGGCTACATGACCCTGCTTGCCGCAAATTTGGCAGGTCGGTCGAGACGAATTACCCGTTGGACGATTGAAGGGAGCATTTGGTCTGAAGGGAGCTCCTCTTCCCCTGGAGCCTTGAGCAGATGATCGACCACGAGAGGTGTTGTTGCGAGAGACGTAGAGGGCCGCATTGTCGGACGTCGGCGTTAGCTCCCTGTTTATTTCGGATTGCTGGTGTATTTCCTCGATGCATAACTGAGTGTAAAGTATGTCCAGGTTAATTGGTAGTTGGTTGGTGTGAATGGACGTCTTGAACGGGTTGTAGTAGGGTGGTAATCCGTTTAGGATATGCAGAATGATCTCTTCGGGATCTAGGAGAGACCCGGCCGCCGCAATGTTATCCAAAAGGGATTTAATCTTGGCTAAGTATTGCACCATGGAGAGGTCCCTCATCTGAACATGATATAGCTCATTTTTGAGCTGAATCACACGCGACCGATTGGTTGGCTGGAGACGCAGTTCGAGCATGGACCAGATCTCACTGGCCGACTTGAGTGTGAGAATGTAGGGCAGCACGGCAGGGGAAATGGTGGAGAGTAAGGCTGAAACTAGATTCTGTTCGACGAGGTTCCAGAGTCGAACCTCTGTCGAGTTTGCTCCGGTGGGGAGAAGTGTCGGTTTGACGGTGCTGCCGGATAAATGTCCGTCGTAACCATTTGCAATGAACAATTGATGGATGTGGTGCCGCCGGATTGGATAGTTTTCACTAGTGGGCTGATTGGGAATGAGAAGCTTTAAGTTCGTCATTAGGAACTTGAGTGAAGCAGGTATGGTGGTCTCATTTGTTGTCGTAGTTGGGAGAGGTTATGGCCTCGAAGCCAGAAGAGAAGATGGAGGCGCTGCGGAGGAGGACTCTTGTTCGTCCATTGCGACAGGAGGAGGAGGGAGTTACTTTGGCTCTGATACCATGATGAACCTGCAAAAGGTTAGCAAAGAGAAATAGCGAAAGCAAGAAGAAGCTCAACAATGAACTTTCACATTATATTTTCAAGTTCCTTAGTTACACTATATATAGAGTAAAAAGGTGAGCTAATGAGTGCTGGTCGGTATTGGCCGTTGGTGACAGTCTGAGCACTGTGCACAAGTAATGGAAAACACATTTTGCTGATATGGTGCGGTTGGCTCACTGACCGTGTGCGGGAGGTGCACCACTCGTGTCTTCACAGTTGGAACTTTTTTTGGTGCCAGTAGTAATCAGTGGAAGGAAGAGTATGGCATAATAAGAGATGGTATACATACAATTTTTTTTTTGTAGGAAATGATGAGACATATAGATACTTCAACCAGCTATTTTTGTTGTCCCTCATGCCTTCATTTTTTATACCTTGAACAGTTCCTCATTATATACAATATGTTCTTTTGACCAGAGTTTGTCTGTGCCCTATCTTTCTTTGCAAACTTCTACACACAATGTTCCTTTTTGTTCTTTGTTTTGTTTTCCTTATCTTCTTACAGGTTTAGATTGTTCCCATTTTTTTTTTAAAATCTTTAGACTAATATTGTAGCACTATTGTAATTTTTGTTGATTAATATGATTTGCTTGGCGTGGTCCTCATCTTTCAAAAACAAAAAAACAATTGTTATTGGGTCCATGATGTCACAGCCTATTTAGAATTTTGAATTGAAGTTGACAACAGATTGATATCAGCAAAGCTCAAATATAAGCCTTCAACATACGGAAATTCTATCACACCTTGCCATTGAATCTAGAAGGAAATCAGAAAAACCCATAAGATGGCGCGAGCTAAAAAAAGAATAATAATAATTCAATGGGGCTACTTGGCTGTAAGTTGGATTTAGTAAATTCTATACATAAGGATTTTCTAAATCCCGAGATAGTTAAATCACAAAAATTATTTGGAATGACAAATGCTAAATTTGGTTAAATTTTAGTTAAACCTGATTAGTTTTCACCTTTGAGCTATAAATTAAGACCATAAGCTCTCCCTTGCTGTTGTTCCTTGTTGATTTCGAAATCTTTCCGGATCCATATGCATTTGGATTAAGAAATCATTTCGTGGCAAATTATTGTATTAATTAGGAGATCTGATTTGAGCTTTGATTGGATCCAATTATGGCATTGACTTGATTTGTCATATTATTGCATTAATTATATTTTCCTTAATTTTTTTTATCTCAGATGTATAAATTAAGGCTTTGATGGTTGTTGTATGTGAGAGAGAGCGCGAGAGAGCCAATTGTTACTTATTTTCTCCATATTATAGTAAAATCATCCTTTCCCCACAGATGTAGTCATCTTTGCCGAACCATGTAAATCATCATTCTTTTTCTTTTGTTGATTGTGCTTAGATTTTGGTTTTGTTCTTGCTATTTGCACAACAATCGATATCATAGTCAGATTTCGGTTGGATTTCTGATGGCGATTTGAAACAACTGAATTCTCTGGTCGTGTAGTTCGCTAGGTGGAGAAGAATACACAGGCACGATTGTGATCACATGAGACGATTCACACTGAAGGAATTAACTGTGCGTGCGGGGCTGAGTCCAGAGCGAACTCGAAGTTTCGAACCGAAATGACGGAATGGGATACATTAAGGCTTGATGCAGTGACGCCTTAACCCATTAAGGTATTAACCTAATCCAGTGGTTAAGTTTATTCAGCCAAATGAACGAAGAGACGAACTCGAGTGACCGAGTTAAATTTTACGAGTTGAAATCGGGTCATCTTCGAGTTTCTGGGTTGAGCCGAACACGACCCGAAACCCAAATTAGGTCAGTTTCTCTAACCCAAACTTGACCCATTTGCTACCTAGGTTGACCCGAATACAAATTTTTTTGTGTCATTTTCGGGTCGTGTTTCGAGTCGTGTCGAATATTGATAGCCATACGAAAAACTGTCCATAAAATTGAAATTTTTAATTTTGAGCGTACACGATCGTATAATACGATCGTATGTTTGTACATACGAATAGTTCAAAAACTGTTACGTATGAACCTGTTGTGAATCGGTATGAAATTATTTCATACATAATGATCATCCAGTACAAACCAAGTACGTCCGGTACGAACAGTTAGAAAATTTTTCATCTTCATCGGGACGAAGAGGGACCCCACAATTTCTTACCTTGTAAGACGTACATATGATAACGACATCATAATGTATGATCAGTTGCAAAAATTTTCAAGTTCGTCGGGACGAAAAAGGACCTCACAATTTCGTACTCTGGAAGGCATGTACGAATTGTGATCATACAGTACGAACCATACTTAGAAAAAATTCTTTTTGAGAGAAAAGGGATCCGTCCATTTCGTACTCTGGAAGGTATGTACGAATGGTGATCGTACAGTACGATTAATTCTTAGAAAAATTTTCATCTCACTATTTATTTAACTGCTTGTTGGGGAAAAAATAACTGAACAAATCGTTCTGTACAAAGTGCATGTTGAGAGAGTTGCTACTTAGCTTTGTATGTTTTACACTATTGCAACTTGTATGTTTTTGATGATTTTAAATATTATTGTTTTGATTATTATTTTCTCCTAACATATTTTAGAAGATTTGTTTTTGCTCTTATGTGTACTAACATTTTAGAGAAATCATACTCCAGATTGTTGAAGACTTCAAAATCAAGATCAGCTTAGAATGTTTTATAAATTGGAGTTAGTATTTTTCATTTTATTGAGTCTGAGAGTTTTAAAATTCACATGTTTTTAAACTGACCGTACTAGATGATACCCGTTCGTACAGGATGATCTGGTAGTTATTTTTCCCGAATGAGCAATGAAATGAACAGGATTTGCAATAAATTTTTTCTAAGTACAGATCATCCAGATGATTTTTATTGTTCATCCCAGTACGATCTCTTCAGGATTTGCCAATTATTCTATTCGTCCAGATAATTTTTATTGTTCATTCCAGGATGATCTTCTCTGGATTTGTCAATTGTTCTGTTCGTCTAGATGTTTTTTATTGTTCATCCTAAGATGATCTTCTCAGGATTTGCAAATTGCTCTGTTCGTTCAGACAATTTTTATTTTTCGTCCTAGGTCGATCTTCTCGGGATTTGCCAATTGCTCTATTCATCCAGACAATTTTTATCGTTCATCCCAGGACGAAGGGCTCTATTATGTGAACTTATATTTCATCCTAACTTTCATGCTGATGAACTTTGAAAAGTATCTGTTCGTACCGGATGAACACAGTTCGTACGGGACTAGGATCGGGTACGAAGGCATTTCATACTGATTTAATTTGATATCGTACACAATAGTTTTTATATTATTCATATGTACGAAATACGATCATATGGGATGATTGTAAACGTACAAATTTGAAAAATTCAATTTTCTGGATGGTTTTTCGTGTCTTTTCTATAAAAGGTCCACTTAAGACTGTCATGCAATCTTTTTGTCCTTTGGTCTTCATAAATACTAAAGGGAATTTGAAGGAGAGAGTAAGAAAGAGTGTTTTAAGGGGTTTTATTACTAATGGAGCATGAAGAGTTCACTTGGTTACTCAAAGGTATGGATCTCTGTGTGTACTTTGTGATTTCTTCACTCTTTTCTCTTGTCCTTCTAAATTTCTCTTGATAAGATATTTCAAGAAGATTCGGTTCTCTGCCGATACTCGATGAGTGTAAATAACCAAAGGTTCTCTGCCTATACTTGGAAAGTAAAAATAGTGGAAGGTTCTCTGCCTATACTTGGAGAGTGTGAACAGTGAAAGGTTCTCTGCCAACACTTGGAGGGTGTAAAAGAACAATGGTTCTCTGCCGCACTGGGTAGTGGTGGAAGAGAGTTTTGTTATGAAGGCTTCTCTGCCTTGCTGTGGGGGCAAAAGGAGAGACACTAGTGGTAATAGTGCAATACCTGAAGTGAGAGACTTTAGGGAGTGGATCTAGTCATGTTTGATCAAACCACTATAAACCTTTGTGTCTTTTTTATTTTTGCTGCCTTTAATTTCTGCTTTATATTTTTTTTGTGGTTGAAAACTTAATTTTGAAAAAAAAAACAATTTGCTTAGTTTTTTAATCGATTTTGAATTTTTAATCACAAAGAGAAAAATTTTTAAATTATAATTCACCCCCCTCTTGGTTAGCTTTTGAAACATAAGCTTAGGTCTAACAATCTAACTCATATTCAACAAGTTTCAACAAGTGGTATCAGAGCTTTATTTCAAAACTTTAAGTTTAAACTAATTTTTGATTAACGATCATGACTACATTTGGAAATCGAAACACACCCGAAAGTTATTCTATAACTAGACCTCCCTTATTTGACAATATTTTTTTTGATTTTTTTGGAAAACATGCATATCAACATTTTTACAGTCACTAAACAATCGTATGTGGATGTTAGTTTAGGAAGGATATACAAAACCAACTAGATTAGTTGATGGAGTTAGAGTTGAAATTCCCTTTATAGACTGGACTGTAAAACAATATGAACTAGCACAACTTAATGCTAAATATTTGAACAGTTTCTTTTGTGCTCCTAAATCTGAAGATTACATGCGGGTTTTCACTTGCAAAAGTGGAAAGAATATATGGGATAGACTTTATATAACATATAAAGGGAGTAACGAAGTTAAACAATCAATACTTAATATCTTGTTGCATGACTATGAACTTTTTCACATTAAATCCAATGAATCCATTTCTGACATGTATATAAGATTCACACAAATAGCCACTTCTTAACTTGCATCGGGTAGGAAGATAATGAACGCTGAAATGGTTAATAAGATACATCGTTATTTGTCTACTACTTATGATGCTAAGATAACTGCAATTACAGAGTATAAAGACTTAAATATTTACTCTATTGACAATCTTCTTGGATCACTAATTACTTACGAGAAAGGAATGAGCCAACGAAAGATTGATGTAGGAGTGCCACGAAAGGAGAAGAGTATTGCACTAAATGTGGAGGAGTCAGAGAGTGATCTATCATAACCTGAGGATGAGGATGACATTACGTTGATGACTAGACAGTTCAGAAGCTTTTTGAAGAGGAAGCAAAAGAGATGCCAACAATGAAACCGAGGTAAGTTCAATAGGAATGTCAAAGTTTCTAATGATGATTTGTTATGAGTGCAGGAAACCTGGACGCATTAAGTCAGACTGCCCAAAACTCAAAACCACTCCTAGCAAAGAGAAGGTAGAGGAGAAACCAACTGTGAAGAAGGGAAGAAAAATTTTCAAAGAGCTTTTTGGGCGGATTCAGCTTTAGACTCATCAGAGATTGAAAAGGAAGAGGAAGTCACCAATCTGTGCTTGATGGACGATAATCTTGATCAATCCGATCAAGAAGAGGTACGTGACTTAACTTATGCTGAACTTTTTGAAGTCTCTAAAAGAATATATGATGCATATAGAAAGTTAAAAAATTGCATGCTAGTCTCAACCTAGAACTACAAGAATTACAAAAAGAACATGAAATCCTTAGAAAAGATCATGCTTTAATTGATAGCAACCACATGAGCTTACTAGATGAATTTGACAACTTGAATAAAGAAAATGTGAATTTAAAATCAACCTATGAAAATTTGGAAAATGATTTTAAGACACTTAAGGATGATTCGAAGAGTAGAGAGCACTACTTAAATTTTGATAAGCATATCCTAAATGATTTGAAAATTTATTTAAAATTGAAAGTACAAGCTCTCGAGGAAAATAAGAAACCCCCAACACTTGGAAGATTTTATAAATCCTATTTTGTATCCAAAATTTATATAACTTGGGAAGAGACAGAGTAGTTATAAAAGATTGAGATATCCATTTCCTGGGGTTAGATGCTTTACTTATGGATTGATTGGACGTATAGCACATACCTATATTTTAGACAGAAATACTCATTTGGTGTGGAAGCCTATGATGCATAAATCTAGACATATCATACATGCATCTTTTTATAAGTTGATAAAAGGTGAACCCAAACTTATTTGGGTTCCTAGGTCTAACATTTGATGATTTTGCAGGCTCGCTCTCACACAAGGCCACGTGAGAGCATATAGTACATAGAAAGCGATTGCTCAAAATATATGATTGGAGATACTACATAATTCATATCGCTGGAAACCAAGAGTGAAGGCAAGGTTACACTTAAATATAACATCATAAGAAAGGTGGTGGAATCAGGTATGATAGGGAACTTGAAAATTTTTTTCATTGAAAATATTTTATTAGTAGAAGACTTAAAGCATACTCTTTTGAGTATTAGCTAGCTATGTGATAAAGGTTATAGTGTTAAATTTTTTCCTACTAGTTGCATATTAAGCCTGAATGGTATTGTTGTTTTGCATGGTATACGAGTAAATAATATTTATATGCTAGATTTAGATTATATCAAAACTCTTAATTCTTTTTATTTGAAAACTGTTTCTGATGAACCATGGCTTTGGCATAGGAGATATTGTCACTCTAGCATGAAAAACCTTAGGAGAATTACCCAAAAGAACTTAGTGAGAGGTATACCAAAACTAGACTTTACTAAGGATCACCTTTGCGATGCATGTCAATTAGGAAAATAGGTTAAGTCATCTTTTCAATCCAATAAGGATCTTAGAACTAGTAAACTATTGGAGATTTTGTATATGGATATTTTTGAACTTGTTGGAACTATAAGTCTAGGAGGAAAGGTATACGGATTTGTGATAGTAGATGATTTTTCAAGATTCACATGGGTTAAATTTCTATATCATAAGAGTGAATTATTTGAAGATTTTAGAGATTTTTTTACTTGAATTCAAAGAAAACTATGATGTGAGATTTTGACGATTCAATGTGATCATAGTGGAGAATTTGAAAATGAGAAATTTAAGAATTTCTATAAAGAGAAAGGGATTGATAAAATTTTTTTTACACCTAGAACCCCTCAGCAGAATGGGGTAGTCGAAAGAAAAAATAGAACATTAATAGAAGCCGCTCGTGCCATGTTGGCAGAATATTCACTTCAAAAATATTTTTAGGGTGAAGTGGTTAGCACGGCATGTTATGTTCTAAATAGGGTGAATATTAGATCGAGTTTAAATAAAACACCCTATGAGTTACTTAAGGGAAGAACACCTAATTTGTCATATTTGCATCTTTCTGGATGCAAGGTTATTATACGTAATAATGGAAAATCTATCTTAGAAAAATTTGATCCAAAATATGATAAAGGAATTTTTCTTGGATACTCTAGTGTTGAAAAATCTTATAGGGTATTTAATAAAAGAACTTTGATAGTTGAGGAGATCACGCATATTGTATTTGATGAATCTGGTATTTTTGAAGAGCCTATTGTTGAAGAGAATGAGATAGAAATTGACTCCCAAAAGATTGAGAAATAAATATGGATGAAAGTTTGGAGAAAGAAAACTCTTTACCTAGAGATTTGAGGTTTTCTAAAAACCTTCCAAAGGAATTAATTATAGGTGAATCTAGTGAGGGTGTTAAAACTAGGTGTGGTCTGAATAAAGAAATTAATCATTCAGCCTTTATTTTTATGATATAACCACATAAATATTGATCAAGCACTTTCAGTTGAATTTTAGATTTTGGTAATATAAGAAGAATTAAATTAATTTGAAAGAAATAAGTTTGGGAATTAATTGCAAGACCAAAGGATCAAAGTATAATTAGAACTAAGTGGGTATTCAAGAACAAAATGAATGACTCAGGAGTAGTCATTAGAAATAAGGCTAGATTGGTGGCTAAGGGGTATAATCAGATTGAATGAATTGATTTTGAGGAGAGTTTTGCACATGTAGCTAGACTTGAAGCAATTAGGGTTTTATTAGCCTTTTCCTATTATAGGGGATTTAAGTTATATCAAATGGATATTAAAAGTATATTTTTGAATGGGGTGATTCAAGAGGATGTTTATGTAGAACAACCTCTAGGCTTTGAAAATTTAAGATATTCAAATCATATTTTCAAATTGAAAAAGGCATTATAAGAATTGAAACAGGCACCAAGGGCTTGGTTTGAGAGGTTGAGTACCTTCTTACTTGAGAGATCTTTTGAAAAAGGAAGTGTAGACACAACTCTCTTTTTGAAGAAATTGGGAGATGATTTACTCATTGTACAAATTTATGTTTATGACATCATCTTTGGATCTATTGATAAAAATCTTTGTGATGAATTTTCTAAAATAATGAGTAGTGAATTTAAGATGAATATAATAAGAGATTTAAGTTATTTTCTAGGCTTTAACATTAAGTAAATTGAGGAGGGTATATTTCTTATTCAGTCGAAGTATGTTAAGGACATCCTCAAAAAGTATGAAATGGATAATACTAACCTATTAGTACACCTATGAGTTCCTCAGTTTAGGTTGATAAGGATCCAAAGGAAAAATCTATTGATCAAAAGAAATTTAGGAGAATTATTGGATCTTTGCTTTACTTGACAGCTAGCTGATCCGATATTATATTTAGTGTTTGTTTGTGTGCTACATTTAAATTATATTCAAAAGAATCACATTTGATAGCAGTAAAAGGAATTTTGAGATATCTCTTGGGAACTCAGAACTTAGAAATTTGGTATCTTAAGTTTAGCTCTTCATTTAAAATAATTGGATATTCAAATTTGGACATTGTAGATTGTAGGGTTGATAGAAAGAGTACTTAAAGAACATATCAATTTATTGGAGACTCTCTAGTCTCTTGGTCTAGTAGAAAATAGAATTTCGTAGCCCTATCTACTGCTGAAGTTGAATATATTGCCTTAGGAAGTTGTGTGGCACAAGTACTTTGGTTGAAATAATAATTAATTAATTTAGGATTAACAATATGCACAATTCCCATTTATTATGATAACACTAGTCTCATTTGTATTTCAAAAAATCCTATTCAATATTCAAGAACCAAACATATTGACTTCAGACATCATTTCATAAGGGATCATGTATCCAAAGGAGAAATTGAATTAAATCATGTTTCAACTGAAAATCAGCTTGTATACATTTTTACAAAACCACTAGCCTTTGATATTTTCAGTACATTAAGAACAAGACTTGGCGTGATTAACTTGAATGCTTAATTAAAGTTTCTGCAACATTGATATGTGTTTTTTGTGTTTTTTTATTTTTTTATTTTTGTACATGTTTGCTTTAGATCTTTATTTGTGTATTTTCAAAATATTTTCACATTAAAATTCATGTTTTTGAGCAATCATACAAAAATTTTCTAAGTGTTATATTTGTCTATACAAAATTCATTACGTATTGGATGAATCCTGTAGCGTATCGATCGTTGAAGTTGAACAGTCTGCGTGCATTTCTTTCAGTTTTTATTACTGTTCGTCTGTACGATCCCTAGATTATCTAGATGATGTGTATTCATTCGTATGTACGTATATAGATGGTTATATGAACAGAATCATTTTTTATTTTTGATCGTACGTACGAACCTTTAGTTCGTACATACGAATACGTGGCATTCTGAATGGGGGATGTTTCAAACTATCATAAAAATAATCTTAAATAACTAATCGTCCCGGATGAACACCTGTTCGTTAGTTCAATTGTTTGGTCAAAAAGTCTGTACGAAAGGAACCCTCGTAACTTGCATGATTACGAAATGCCATTTCATTTTGGACACATTCATTCGTACATACAAAATTTTATTTCATACGTACGAAACCAAGATCGTACGAGACGAAACCAGTTTCGTATGTACGAAATGTCATTTTTTCTTTAAATAAGAAAGGTTTAGAACTCTATTTTCATTCACTTCAAAAGACTTTTAAAATCCTTTCATCTTTCCAAATCTATCAAATGGTAAGCTCAAGCAAAAGGACTAGAGTGGCTAAGAAATTGACTAGGGGACCTCCCTCTAGAAATTCTGAAAAAACTTTTCTATCCAAATCAAATGAAGAATCTTTTGCTAGGTTCGTTTTTGCCAAAATCACCCCCTCTAGACTTCTTCTCCAGGAGAATATAAATTTCCAAGTAATGCATCTTTTTACTTCTACCTAGTTTGTTTTTATTCTAACCCTAATCCATTTCTACAACAAGGAAAATTTTCACTATTTTCTTGTGAACATTACTTTTAATTATGACTAGAGTGTGATTAAATCCTTTGTTTTGAAAAAGAATGTAGAACTAACCAAGGAGGATTTGGGGATATTATTAAATTTAAGGACTCAAGGGATTAGAGTCCATACCTTAACCTCTTCCTCTAACTTTGACTGGGCTATAATAAATCAAGTTCTTAGAGGGATTAGTGATGTATGTCATGTGCCTAAGGTGTCCTCTCTTAACCAAAATGCTTGAATCATCCAGCATGTTCTCCGAACTTCCATAATTCCTAAAGCTGGTGATCGAATAAACATTACTCCTCTTCTTTCTACTATAACATACCTGATTATGACTAGCTAACCAATAGACGAAGCCCAACTGATCATTGATTACATTTATGGACTTTTTGAGATTGGTCATGCCTGCCATAAGAGAAAGAAGAATATAGCCTTATGACATCTTGTGACCTACATTATTGAAAAGAAGTATGATCTTATTTATCCTGTTCAACATTTAGAAGAGCCTATCTACTATAATGATGGATCATTCCGAGTAATTTTTAATAAAGATGCTCAATTCAAAAGTGGCGACTTTGAGGAAGAAAGGAGAAGACCTGCACCTGCTGTTAGACCAGACTTTCAGGAGATGGTTCAACGCTTTGATCGTCTTGAGAGTCACTTTGATTAATATTTTGATAAAATTGAAACTCATCTTCAACAGTAGGATTTTCAATATCAACAGGATATGGGATGGGTAAGAGGTCAAGTTGAATCGATCAACACGAATATAGCTATGATGAATAGCTATTTTAATCTATTCAACCAACCACCTCCTCCAGATCAGGGCCCCTCAGAATGATGAATGTACTTCTTCTATGTTAGTCATTATAATTCTTACGATGTGATGTGATATGTTTGGAGTTTTTGTAACAGTTTTTTATTTGTGTTTATATGTTATGTGTTTTTATTTTTAAGTTGAATTGATATCAATCGTGCTCAAATATATTATTATTTATCTTGATATCAATAAAAACTACCTTGTCTTATTTTTTGGTTTTGATCTCTTTCAGAAATGTTTTGTTAGCCTATATGATTATCCTGACATATTTGATATAACAAGTGTTATAATTTGGAAAGCAATACAAAATTGAATTCTTTAGAAAATCTATTTTTTCAAAAAATTTAGGTTAGGTTATAACCAAATCAAGTTAAGGATATCATTCTCATATTTCGTTTTAGGCATACAAAATTTAAATATTATTATTGCAATCCTGATGTTTTATTATTATATATTTCTTTTTTTTCAATGTAATTATCTTTGTACTAGAGAAATTTGAGTTTGTTGATTATTAATTTTGGAAAGAACAACTTGAAAATTTGAAAAATGTATAAAGGTACAAAAATAAAAAAAAAATGCCAAGGTTCGCAATTAAAAAGAGGCACAAAATTAGCCCAATTTTAAAAAGGAAGCACAAAGTGTGCCATAAATACTGAAAAGATGCGCAATGTCACCATAAGTATATGTTCTTTCTTTTATATTTTAATCTTTAATTTCAAATTAATCTAATGCTCAATCATAATTAATATTGGAACTTAACTTACATTAATTTTTATTCTATCACTTTTGCAATAATTTTTCTTATGAAATTGTCTAGACTGATTCATGACATTAATATTTTTATCTTATCTTTGTCATATCTTAATTTAAATAATATGAATCTTTATTTGTTCTTTAAAGATCATTTATCTTGTTATTGCAATTCTAACTTCATCTCTTTCAAAATCAATTATTTAAGGTTTCTTATATTACTCCTTTATTTAGTTCTTTTCTTCTTCTCTTTTGCTATTGCCAAAAAGGAGGAGAAATATTATTTGTCATTATTTATCTCATGTCCTCGTGTCTTGTGTGTATCTATTTATTTTGTCTTCCTTGTATATTTATTTGTTTTTGTTCATATGTTTATGGTTTTTGTTCTTGTTTCAGTGTCATTTTTATGTGTGAAAAACTTTAAAACTAAAAATTGGATTGTTCATAATAAATGCCCTTATAATCACATGCTTATTCATTCAGAGAGAGTTTAGGAGAAACTTAGGATTTTCAAATTTACACAAACAATAATTATTTTTCCATCATAAAAAGGGGGAGATTGTTGAGAGAGTTGCTACTTAGCTTTGCATGTTTTACACTCTTGCAACTTGTATATTTTTTATGATTCCAAATATTATTGTTTTGATTATTATTTTCTCCTAACATATTTTGGAAGATTTGTTTTTTCTCTTGTGTATACTAACATTTTAGAGAAATCATACTACAGATTGTTGAAGACTTCAAAATGAAGATCAGCTTAGAATGTTTTATAAATTAGAGTCTATATTTTTTATTTTATTTAGTTTGAGAGTATGATTGTAATTGAGTAACTTAGTACACATACACACACACACCGTGGGAGAGTTCTAAAATTCACATATTTTTAAACTAATCGTACTTGATGATACCCGTTCGTACAGGTCAATTTGTTAGTTATTTTTCCCGAATGAGCAATGAAATGAATAGGATTGGCAAGAAATTTTTTTCTAAGTATAGATCGTCGAGATGATTTTTATTGTTCGTCTCAGGATGATCTCCTCAGGATTTTCCAATTGATCTGTTCATCTAGATGATTTTTATCGTTCGTCCCAGGACAATCTTCTTGGGATTTGCCAATTGCTTTGTTTGTCCAGATGATTTTTATTATTCATCCCAAGATGATCTTCTTGGGATTTGCCAATTGCTCTATTTGTCTAGATAATTTTTATCAATCATCCCAGGGTGATCTTCTTGGGATTTGTCAATTGCTCTGTTCGTCCAGATGATTTTTATCATTCATCCCTAGACGATCTCCTCGGGATTTTCCAATTGCTCTGTTCGTCCCAGGACGAAGGGCTCTGTTCTATGAACTTATATTTCATCCTAACTTTTGTGCCAATGAACTTTGTAAATTAATTATTCATGTAAGACGAATCCAGTTTTTATGGGACGATGATCAGGTATGAAAGCATTTCATACTAATTCAATTTGAGATCGTAAGCAATAGTTTTTATACTATTCATATGTACTAAAAACATTAGTACGGGATGATCGTAAATGTGCATATTTCAAAGATGTAGTTTTTTGGACGGTTTTTCATGTCTTTTCTATAAAAGATCCACTTAAGACTGTCATGCAATCTTTTTGTCAATTGGTCTTCGTAAATACTAAAGGTAATTTAAAGGAGAGAGTAAGAGAGAATGTTTAAAGGAGTTTTCTTACTATTGGAGCATGAAGGGTTCACTTGGTTACTCAAAGGTAAAGATCTCTGTGTATACTTTGTGATTTCTTCACTCTTTTATCTTGTCCTTCTAAATTTATCTTGAGAAGATTTTTCAAGAAGATCTGATTTTCTACCGACACTCGAGGAGTGTAAACAGCCGAAGGTTCTCTGCCTACACTTAGAGAGTGTGAACAGTGGAAGGTTCTCTTCCTACACTTGGAGAGTGTGAACAACGGAAGGTTCTCATTAAAAGCATATTTCAAAGATGTAGTTTGACCGAACCATTATAAACCTTTATGTCTTTTTTTATTTATGCTTCCTTAAATTTTTTCTTTATATTTTTTTATGGTTGAAAAATTATTTTTGAAAATATAAAATCAGCTTGTTCAAATTTTTAATCGGTTTTAAATTTTTAATTACAAAGAGGAAAATTTTTAAATTACAATTCACCTCTCTCTTGGATAGCCTTTAGGACATAAGCTTAGGTCTAACAACCTTACTCATATTAACTAAGTTTCAACAGTGCATTCGTACAATATGACCATTTTAAAAAATTTGTAATTTTTAAACTCTCTCCCCAATGTGTGTGTGCACAGTTACTCATTTACAATCACACTCACTCAGACTTAATAAAATAAAAAATATAGGCTTCAATTACAATAACTCCTAAATTGATCTTATTTGAAGTCTTCAATAATTTGGAGTATGATTTTCCTGAAATATTAGTACACATAAATAGCAAAATAAATCTTTCCAAAATATGTTAGGAGAAATAACAATCAAAGCAATAATATTTGGAATCATAAAAAATATACAACTTGCAAGAATATAAAATAGGCAAGAACTAAGTAGCAACTATCTCAACAATCCCCCCTTTTTGATGATGGCAAAACAATTATTATTTGAATAAAAATGAATACCCTAAATTTCTCCTTAACTCTCCTTAAATGAATAAATATGTGAATATAAAAGAATTTCTTTAAGAACAAACCAAAGTTTTTTTTTTTCATTTTTTTATTTTATATAAATGACAATGCATAAATAAATGATAACATACAAAAGCAAAATAACAAACACCAATAAACACAAAGACAAAACAAAACAACACTATCAAAAAATACATAAAATAATACTAACATGACATAAAACAACACTAACATACCAAAGAATATTACTCCCTATTTTGATAACAACAAAAGGGGAAAAAGAATGTTGAAATGGAAGAAGTCATATGAGAAATCATAGTAATTGATCTTGAATGAGATTGAATTATAATTACAATAACAAAATTAATGACCATAAGATAAAAATAAAGATTCAAAATATTTAAATTAAAGTATAACATAAATAAAAAAAGTGATCATGGTCATAAAGCATTCAAGATAATTAGATAATAAAAATTATTGCATAATTGACAAAATAAAGATTAGTTAAATTCAATTTTTAATATAAAATATAATTGAAGATTAGATTGATTTGAATTTGAAGACTAAATGATAAAAGAAAGAACATATTTAATAGGCGATATTGTGCATCTTTTCAAATATATGTGACACACTTTGTGCATCTTTTTTGTATTTGAGCTAATTTTGTGCCTCTTTTCAATTTGCGAATCATTGCATATTTTTCCAATTTTTGTACATATTATACATTTCATTTTGATACCCTTTTATTAATTGATATTTCCAAAATTAATAATCTATAAAAACAAATTTCTCTAATTATAAAGATAATTATAATGAAAAAAGAAATAAAAAATAATAAGAGATCAAATTATAATAATAATATTTTAAATTATTTATGCCTAAAAAGAATATGAGTTTGATAGCCTTAACTTGATTGAGTTATAAGTTAACTTAATTTTTTAAAAAATTAGATTTCATAATGAAATTAATTTTTGTATTACAGTTTAATTAATAATACTTTTTAGATCAATTAAGATAAGATTAACATATATGCAAACTTATATTTCACATAACGAATAAAAGCAACTAATCAAAATAAGGCATTTTTTAATTAATATTAATTTAAAGATGAAATGCATTGAAGTATTTTTTATATCAATTCATAATAATAAAAACAACATAACATCAACATTAACATAAAATTTTAAAAAAGACAAGTACACAAATCACTGAACCAACACAAGTACACAAACCACTAAAATCATCACTAAGATCATCACATCTCAAAGGACTAGCAAAAACAACACACAAGAAGTATATCTAGAACTATATAGGGCCTTGATCTAGAGGAGGAGGCTGGTTAAACACAAAGAAGTAGCTATTCATCATAGCCACGTTGGTGTTCATTGAGTCAAACTAACATCAGATCAAACCAATGTCTTATTGGTATTGTGCATCCTGCTGGTTTAGGTGAGTCTGAATTTGATCAATGTGTTGATCAAAATGACTCTCTAATCGATCAAAGTGCTGGATCATCTCCTGAAAGTTAGGTCCATGAGCAGGTGCATGTACTCCCCTTCTTCCTCAGTATCCTTATTTGAATTGTCATTCTTTCCAAAAAATGCTAAAAAAAAAGCATTAGTGAACTAGATTGGCATTTCAAGTGGAGGATCAGGATGAACAATATTGTACTTCTTTTTTTGGACATAGGTCACTAGATGTCCTAAAGTAATATTTTTCTTCCTTCTATGAGAATCATGCACAATTTCAAAAAGGTTATGAATGTAATTAAGAATGAGTTGGGCTTCATCTATTGGTTGTCCAATCATGATTAGATAAGTAACAGTGGACATAAGAGGAGTAATGTTTATGCCATCACTAGCCTTACGAATGATTAAAGTTTTAAGGACATTTTGGATAACCCTTGCATTTTGATTTAAGGTATAGACCCTAGGTAAATGACCAACTTGAGTAACCCCTCTAAGAACTTTGTTAATTTCAGATCAATCAAAGTTAGATTTGGAGGTCATAATGTGTGCTCTAATCTCTTGAGTCCTTAATTATAGAAATGTTCCTAGATATTCCTTAGTGATTTCTACCCATTTCTTTTATACATAAGATCTTATCCTACTCTCATTCTTACATAAAACTCATGTTCTATAAAAAGTAGTGAAAGGTCTCCATATGATAGGCATGGATTAAAGTTAAGATAAAGACGAATTGAGTTGAAGCAAAAAGAGGCAAGATTTGAAAGTGGATATCTTCATGGAGCAAGAGTCTAGAAAGAGTGGTTTTAGCAGAGATAAACCTAAAGTAAGAAACCTCATTTGCTCTATATAGAAACTTTTCATCTCCACTCCTGGAAGATGAACCCTTAGAGACTCTACCTCGCTTGCTAGAATTGGCCATTTCTAAGATAAGAAGGATTAAAAAAGGTTGTTGAAGTGAATGAAAATGAATTCTAAAGCCCTCCTATTTAAAGAAAAATGATCATTCATATGTACGAAAATGAATTCGTACAATATGATAGTTAGTTCATACATGACAAAAATAATTTTATATATATGAACGAATACGTTCAAAATGAAATAACTTTTCATAATCACGTAAGTTACAAAGTGTCATTTCGTATATACTTTTTAACCAGATGATCGTACAAATGAACATGTGTTCATCCTGGATGATTAGTTATTTAAGATCATTTTAATGATGGTTAGGTTCATCCCCCACATCGAATGACATGTGGTTCGTCTGTACAAAATAAAATTTGTATGTACGATCAATTGTAATAACTGATTCTGCCAATATAACCATCTATATGCATACAAACGAATGAATACAAATCGTCTGGGATGAAAATAATTTTGTACAATATGATATGTATTAGAAAATTAAAACTTTATGCATTCAGTCCAAAACAATGATCGACATGCTACAAAATTCATACGGGATGAAAATAATTTTATACAGTACAAATATAACACTTAAAAAATTCAGCACAAACGATCAGAAATAGAAATTTTAATAAGTGGTGCAACACACAAAACATAAAACATAATAAAAAAAATCAGAAAATACACACAATAACAAAACAATAAAAACCAAAAATAGAAAAAACACACACACATACAACACATTGAAAATAAAATAGAAAATACACAAAGAAACATATCAAGTTTGCAAAAAATTTTATTTAAGCATTAAGATCAATCACACCAAGTCTTGTTCTTAATATGCTAAAAGTATCAAAGGCTATTGGTTATGTAAAAATGTCTGCAAGTTGATTTTCAGTAGAAATATGGTTCAATTCAATTTCTTTTTTAGATACATGATCCCTAATGAAATGATGTCTTATATCTATATATTTGGTTCTAAAATGTTGAGTATGATTTTTTGAAATGCAAATGGTACTAGTGTTATCACAATAAATTGGAATTGTGTCTATTCTAAATCCTAAGTCAATTAATTATTATTTCAACCAAAGAACTTATGCCACACAACTTCTTAAGATAATATATTCAACTTCAGTAGTAGATAGAGTTACTGAATTCTATTTTCTACTAGACCAAGAAGCTAATGAATTTCTTATAAATTGATAAGTTTTAGAAGTACTCTTTCAATCAACCATACAACCTATAAAGTATGAATATGAATATTCAATTATTTCAAATGAAGAGCTAAAATTAGAATACCAAATTCCTAAGTTCTGAGTTCCCAAGAAATATCTAAAAATTCTTTTTACAACTGTCAAATATGATTCTTTTGGATTTGATTAACATCTAGCATATAAATAAATACTAAACATAATATCAAGTCTGCTAGCAGTCAAATAAAGCATAGATCCACTAATTCCCTTAAATTTCTTTTGATCAATAGATTTTTCCTTAGGATTTTTATCCAACTGAACTGAGGAACTCATAGGTGTACTAATTGGTTTAGTATTATCCATTTCATACTTCTTGAGGATGTCCTTAACATACTTTGACAGATTAAGAAATATTTTCTCCTTAATTTGCTTCATGTTAAAACCTAGAAAATAACTTAAATCTCCCATCAGGCTCATCTCAAATTCACTACTCATTATTTTAGAAAAATCATCACAAAAGTTTTTATTTAAAGATCCAAAAATAATATCATTAACATAAAATTAAATAATGAGTATATCCTCTTCCAATTTTTTTAAAAAGAGAGTGGTATCCACACTTCCTTTTTTAAAAGATATCTCAAGTAAGAAAGTGCTTAACCTCTCATACTAAGCCCTAGGTGTCTGTTTCAATCCATATAATGCCTTTTTTAGTTTAAAAATATGATTTGGATACTTTAAATTTTCAAAACTTGGATATTATTCAATATAAACATTCTCTTGAATCACCCCATTCAAAAAGATACCTTTAACATTTATTTGATATAATTTGAATCCTCTAAAATAGGTAAAGGCTAACAAAACTCTAATTGCTTCAAGTCTCACTACAGGGACAAAAACCTCTTTAAAATCAATTCTTTCAATCTGATTATACCCCTTAGCCACCAATCTAGCCTTATTTCTAACGAGAACTCCTAAGTCATTCATTTTATTCTTGAATACCCACTTAGTTCTAATTACACTTTGATCCTTTGACCTTACAATTAATTCTCAAACTTTTTTTTTTACAAATTAATTTAATTCTTCTTGCATTGTCAAAATCTAAAATTCATCCAAAGTGCTTGATTTATATTTATGGGTTCCATTGTTGAAATAAAGGTAGAATGATTGATTTTTTTTCTTAGTCCATGCCTAGTCCTAACACCCTCACTAGGTTCACCTAAAATCAATTCCTTAGGGTGATTTTTAGAAAATCTCAAATCTCTAGGCAACCGGTTTTCTAACTCCAAATTTTCTTCCAAATTAATTTTTTTAATCTTTTGAGAGTTATTTTCTATTTCATCCTCTTCCAAATTTGGCTCTTCCAAAATTCTAGATTCATCAAATATAACATATGTGGTCTCCTCAATTACAAAAGTTCTTTTATTAAATTCTCTATAAGATTTTTCAATATTAGAGTATCTAAGAAAAATTCCTTCATTTGATTTTGAATCAAATTTTTCTAAGATAGATTTTTCATTATTATGTATGAACACCTTACATCATAAAATATACAAATGTGATAAATTAGGTGTTCTCCCCTTGAGAAGCTCATAGGGTGTTTTATTTAATTTTGATATGATGTTCTCCCTATTCAGAATATAACATGTAGTGCTAACTACTTCAGCCCAAAAATATTTAAGAAATGAATGTTCTACCAACATGGCTCTAGCATCTTTTATTAATATTATGTTCTTTTTTTCGACTACCCCATTATGCTAAGGGGTTCTGGGTGTAAAAAAATTGTGATCAATTCTTTTTTCTTTACAAAAATCCTCATAATTTTTATTTTCAAATTCACCGTCATGAACACTTTGAATTGTTAAAATCTCACATCATAGTTTCCTTTGAATCCAAGTCAAAAAGTCTCTAAACTTCTCAAATGATTCACTCTTATGAAATAAGAATTTAACCCTTGTGAATATCAAAAAATCATTTAAAATCATAAATTCATATACATTTTCTCCTAAACTTACAGGTCAAACTGGTCCAAAAAGATTAATATGTAAAATCTTCAAAAGTTTACTAGTTCTAAGATCCTTATTGGACTGAAAAGAGGACTTCACCTATTTGTTTAATTGACATGTATTGCAAAGGTGATCCTTAGTAATGTCTAGTTTTGGTATACATCTAACCAAATCCTTTTGGGTAATTTTCCTAAGATTTTTTATGTTCGAGTAATAAAGTGTCCTATGCCATAATCATGATTCATCATAAATAATTTTCAAACAAAAAGCATTAGGAATTTTAATACAATTCAAATATAACATGTAAACATTGTTTATCCTTTTTTCATGCAAAACATCATTATCATTTAGTCTTAATATACAACTAGTGGGAAAAAATTTTACACTATACCCTTTATCACAAAGCTGTTTTATACTTAATAAATTATGCTTTAAGCCTTCTACAAGCAATATATTTTCTATGAAAATTTTTGCAAGTTTTCGATCATAACTGTGTCAACCACTTTCCTAGTGGTATTATCTCAAAGTGTAACCTTGCCTCCATTCATGGCTTCCAACGATATTAATTGTTTATTGTCTCCAATCATATGATTCAAGCAATCACTGTCCAGGTACCAAATGCTCTCATGAGGCCTTGTATGAGAGCGTGCCTTCAAAATAATTAAATGTTAGACTTGGGAACCCAAATAAGTTTGGGTTCTCCTTTTGGCAAAGTAAAACTAGATGCATGTATGATATGACTATGTTTATGCATCTTAGGTCTCCACATTAAATGAGTTTTTCTATCTAAGGTACAAGTCTGTGAAATATGTTCAATTATGCCACAAGTATAATATTTAAATCCAGGAAATGGAGTTCTTAATTTTCTATAATAAATATGCCTTTTCCTGGGTTATACAATTTTTAATCTCAAAATAGGATTTATAAAATCTTCAAATATTCGTGGTTTCCTATTTTTCTCGAGAGCTTTCACTTTCAACTTATGAAATATGTTTAAATCTTATAACACATTCTTACTATAATTCAAATGATACTCTGTATTTTTAAATTGATCTTTAAAATCTTTGAATTCTTTTTCCAGTTTAACATAGGATGAATTTAAATTTTCATTTTTCTTATTCAAGTCATCAAATTTATCAAGTAAACTCATATGGTTGTTATCTATCATTGCATGATCTTTCCTAAGGATTTCATATTCTTTTTGTAATTTTTATAATTTTAAATTCAGACTAGCATGCATTTTCTTAAGCTTTATATATGTGTCATGAATCCTTTCAAAAACTTCTAACAATTTAACATAGGTTAAGTCACATACCTCTTCTTGATCTGACTGATCAAGATTATCAGCCATTAAGCACAAATTGATGACTTCCTCCTTTTTTTGTTTTTGACAAATTCGAAGCTGAGTCTGCACAAAAAGCCCTTTGAGATCTCTTCTAACCTTTCTTCAAATTTGCTTTCTCTTCTACTTTCTCCTTGTTAGGAGTGGCTTTTAGATTTGGGCAATCAAATTTTATATGTCCAGATTTTCTGCATTCATTGCAAATCACATCATTAAAAATCTAAACATTTTATTAAATTTACCTCTGCTCCACTACTTGCGTCTCCTCTGCTTCCTTTTAAGAAAGCTCCTGAATTACCTGGTCATCAAGGCGATATCATCTTTATCCTCAGGTTGTAAAAGATCACTTTCTGACTCCTCCACTTTCAGTGCAATGTTCTTCTCCATTCGTTGTTCTCCTATATCAATCTTTCTTTTACTCACTCCTTGCTCGTAAGTAATTAGTGATATAAGAAGATTATTAATAAAGTAAATATTTAAATATTTATACTCTATAATTGCATTTTAATATCATAAGCAGTAGACAAACAACGAAGTATTTTATTAACCATTTCAACATTCATTAGTTTCCTACCTAATGCATATAAAGAATTGACTATCTAAGTGAATCTTGTATACATGTCAGAAATAGATTCATTAGATTTCATGCGAATGAAATAATTCATAATCATGTAACAAGATATTTAATATATATTGCTTTACTTCATTAGTCCCTTTGCAAGTAATACAAAGTCTATCCCATATTTCCTTTCCACTTTTGTAAATGGAAACCCGTATATAATCTTCTGATTTAAGTGCACAAAAAAATTTATTTAAACATTTTGCATGTAACTGTGCTAAGTCACATTCTTCTATAATCCAATCAACAAAGGGTGTCTCAACTCTAATGTCATCAACTATTTAGTTGGTTTGGTATACCCTTCTTGTACTAAGATCCACAAGCGATAATTTAGTAATTGCAAAAAAGTAAACCTGCATGTTTTCTAAAATTTGAAATGGATATTTTCAAATAACAAAGGTTTAATGATCGAATACCCTTCAGGTGTATTTCAGTTTCTAAAAGTAGTCTGCTTATTTATCAAAAAGTAGTCTAAACTTATGATTTTGAAATAAAGCTCTGATACCTCTTATTGATTATTGTTGAATCTTAAATAGGTTGTTAAACCTAAGCTTTTGTCCCAATGCTAACCAAGAGGTTAAAAATTCTCTTGGAAAATTTAAAACTGATTGATTAAAAAGGCAAGTTAATTAAAGTTTTAAAAAATAAAACTTTTCAATCACAAAATTAAAATAACTTATAGTAAGTAAGCAGCATAAATTAAAATAATACAAAGATTTATAGTGGTTCGGTTAAACACTACCTACATCCACTCCCTGAAGACTCCCTCTTTAGGTATTACACTATTTCCAAAGTGACTCTCCTTTTGCCCCCACAACAAAGCGAACAAGCCTTTATAAAATTCTCTTCCACCAATCCCCAGTGTGGCAGAGAACCGTCATCCTTTCACGCCCTCCAAGTGTAGGCAGAGAACCTTCATCCTTTCACACCCTCTAAGTATAGGTAGAGTAACTTCGGCTATTCACACTCCCCATGTGTCGGTAGAAAACCGTCATCCTTTCACACCCTCCATGTGTCGATAGAGATCCATATATTCTTCAAAGATCTTCTCACAAGTAATCTAGAAAGAGAAGAGAAAGAGTGAAAAACTTAAATCACACATAGAGATCCTTACCTTTGAGTAGCCTTGTGAACCCTTCACACTCCACTTGCAAGAAATTTCTCTCAAACACTTTCTTACACTCTCTCCTTCAATTTCCCTTGAAAAATCACAAAGCAAAGATTTTTAATGTCAGTCTTTAATGGACCTTTTATACAAAAGACACGAAAGACCATCCAGAAAATTGAAATTTTCAAATTAGAGCGTACACGATCGTACAGTACGATCGTATATTCATACCTACGAATAGTTCAAATACTATTGCATACAAATTTGTTATGAATCAGTACAAAATCATTTCGTACGTGATCATCATCTAGTATGAACTTAGTTCGTCCGGGATGAATTGTTAGTAAATTTCAAATTTCTTATATACAAAATGTTAGGATGAAATGAGTGAGAACAGACCCGAGACATTCATCCTAGTACAAAATAGGAATCGTCTCATACGACCCATACTTAGAAAAAAAATTTCGTGCGTGAACAAAAATAGAGGCGTTCGTCCTTGTATGGTAACTGGGATCGTCCCGTATGATCTTCGTGCGAGAACAAAATAGAGGCTTTCGTCCCTGTACGAAGATTGAGATCATCCCATATGATCTTCGTGCGAGAACAAAAAAGAGGCATTCATCCTTGTACGAAGACTGTGGTCGTCCTGTACGATCTTCATGTGAGAACAAAATAGAGGTATTCATCCATGTACGAAAATTGAGATCGTCCCGTACGATCTTCATGTGAGAACAAATAGAGGCGTTCATCCCTATATAAAAACTGGGATCGTCCTATACGATCTTCGTGCGAGAACAAAATAGAGGCGTTCGTCCCTGTATGAAAATTGGTATCGTCCCGTACGATTCATACTTAGAAAAAATATTTTCATTTTTGTTCGTTAAATGCTCGTCGGGAAAAAATAACTGACCAGATCATCCCGTACGAAGTAATATTGTATATTACGATGAGTTTAAAAATATAAACTCTCATTCGGTGTGTGTGTATTAAGTTACTCAATTACAATCACACTCTCTTAGACTCAATAAAATGGAAAATACAAACTTCAATTACAACAAACTCTAAACTGATTTTGATTTAATATCTTCAACAATTCGAAGTATGATTTCTCTAAAATGTTAGTACACAGAAGAGAAAAACAATTTTTCCAAAATATGTTAAGAGAAATAATAATCAAAATAATAATATTTGGAACACTACAGGAAAACAGCTCATTTCCGACAGATTTTCTGGCGGAAATAAATTCGTCGCAAATTCCGGCGAATTTTCTTCACCGAATTTCCAACATAATTTTTTATTGATTTTCCTACAGATTTTTTTCAAAAGAATTTCCGGCGGCTTTTCCGGCGGATTTCCGACAGAATAAAAATTAAATATTTTTATTTAAAAATATAACTTAAATTATTGAATTAATTAAGTTAATTAATTTTTATTTTTTATTTTTTTTTATTTCTGCCGGTATCAATTAAGTTATTGAATTTTTAATTTTAATTTTTAAATTTTTATTTAAGTTAATTACTGAA
>NW_021320019.1:2910846-2924829 GCF_001605985.2 Dendrobium catenatum | reverse complement strand
TAGTTAAACAATTGATTGAACGCCATTTTGATCCTTCGAGATCATATGTTGTTCCCCCTTGAGTTTGACTACGATAATTCGGATGAATTTAAAATTATGAAATTTGAACCCATTAGAGAACGGTATGTTCGCCTTTTGAGGCAATATATTGTTCATAATGATATGTTCAATTTCAAAATTTAAAATTAACTATTCCCAAAGATAATTAAATATTTTTCAAAACTATATATATACCTATACATATATTTTTAAATCAAACAACGGGGGAGACGCCGGGAGGCTGCCGAATTTTTGTCTGAAATATAGACAAGGACTTGGAACAATTTGGGACTTGGACTTGATTGCACTCGAAGGACATGCAAGAACGACGAAGGACTTGTACTTGGACTTTTGAACAAGAGTTAAATGACTTAATACATCAATTGAACTCAAATAAAAAAAAAAGTATTGAACTAAAGTCAAGCTTGGATCAATTGTGGACTTGACTTGATCTAAAACAAATCCAAGCTTAAATAAAATCAAAAGGACTTCAATGAAAACTTGGAATAAAGATACAAGTTAACCACTTGGAACTATACTTAGAACTTGAACCAAGTTGACAACACTTGGACTTGAACTCAAATGATAAAGAACTTGAACTTGCAAGGATAGCAGGGGACTCGAATGAAGGGAAGAGGCTCTTCTTAAGCCTAAACTGCACTGACATTGAACTTAAACAATGAAATGGACTTGTATTTTGACACGAAGCAAAATATACTTGAATCTAATGAGTTCAAACTTGGACTTAATTTGAACATCAAGTGAATATGATTTGAACTAGTTGGATTCAAACTCAAGATGAACAAATAACTTGTTTCGAATTTGACTTGAGTGGTTGAACTCAAGTAAGGACTTGGATTTGCAACAAGAAAACATAACTTAAACTTGGACTCAAACTTGCACTTGTGAACTTTGAACTCGAGCTCAAATGGGCATTGAACTAATGATTTAAGTTAAAAGTCTAACATCTAAAGTGGGAGCCATGAATGTTAGTCAATGAATTTTATCATTTGGAGACTTATATTTAAAAAAAAAAAGGGATGAATTGTTGATTCATTCATAAGGAATAATGCAAGCTCTTAATGAGCTCGATGACTCACTAATGGATACATACAAAGAATATGTAATGATTGTGACCACTCACATGCAAACATACGCCGAAGATGTATGGTAGAAAGAATAATGCACCTACAAGTGAGGATGCGAACCTATTATACATACAACAAATCATTCACAAGAAATAGGAATCTTATGAATGTTTGTGGATGATCGTGGAAGACAATGAAGATCAATGAACCTACAACGAACTATTGCGAGCAAATACACACATCAATCTCTAATAGATTATTGAGATCTCCGTGTAATGAGTTCAACGAATCATTAACAAATACAGAAGGGAAAAGTATAGTGAATATAAATTACCCAGGGATCTACCATGAAAGCAGATATATCTATCTCCATCAAGAAGGACAATTAGATATGTAACGAACACAATCTTCTTACAAACAGAGATAAAATTGAAAGGATGACCACATGCTTACAATCAATCAATAGCATAGAGTTCTTAAGGAATTTTAGGAGATTTTCAAGCTAATCAAAATGCAAAAGAGCGTGAAGGGGACTTAACAAATGAAATAATTGTTTTGTAACAATCCAGCAATCTACATCAATATACGAACAAACACACTGATTTACATGCAAGCAATAATAGAAGATCTGCAATCCATACAAATCATCTACGAATATGAATGTATGTACAACATCCATCAATGGGTAGATGCATAAAGACTACAGTAAATGCAGTATCTTGTAGTCAACTTCAGTCTAAGGATGAATATCTATCTCCAACAGTAATGGTTGTATTGCAAAGACCAAAATCACAGCATAATGCATAAAGACTACAAGTTCCTACGAGCTTCTACAACCCAAGGCAGGAGATTAGTTGGTACACTACGATCCACCTGCAGAAGGCAACGAGTAGTGTACAATAGTCTACCTGTACGAAGCAGCAAAAACCTCCATTCAGAAGCTGCTACGCCACGCCACCGGATCTACAGCATTCGTACAAGCAGACAGAAGGCGTCTATTCCAAGAATACCCCCGCACGTGCATAATAGTTTGTATACACATAGGCACACTAAAAGAGGTAAATGTAATCAAATACCCGCATGGGCCCCGACGAGCGTGTTATTGGTACACACGTGACGTCTAGGGATGCTGCGCGGGTTGACAAGTGAATTCAAGTTCGAAATCAATCCTTCTATACTGGTCAATAGAAGTCGACAGAGTTCGAACCATTAAGCAAATATAAAGTTGTGGCGGCCGATATATTTGCTTTAAAACATTCATATTAGGCCATCAAGGCCTACAACAATATGAATTCACTAATAAAGGCACGAAGCGTCCGAAACCCGATCCTCAGTCAATAGCTCGGCTGAGTTGACAAGGTTCAAGCTACAAATAGAAATGACCCCAAACACCCCGATGATGGCCAAATCCTTGAGATATGAATCAATAGGATATGATCGATAGGGCACAAAGCCCTCTGTTAGCTAAGGTGGATTCAAATTTGTCCCCTTAGGCAAATATCCATCCCAAGTCTACAAGGTACCCTTGGGCGAAGCAACCCATGGCTGCCGACAAGGATCCTTCTATAAGGTTGGGTCTACTACCTCCTCTGACTAAGTAGACCAGGGACCACGATGGCTCGGGACGACGAAACCATGGGATCTTGATCGGGTCCATCATTCATCCCCCCACCATCCGCTTTAAGTGAAAGATGGTGAAATTTTCTATTTTAAATGTCAAACTTTTCAAACCTTTTCAAATACCCAAATCCAAACCCAATTTCAAAATCCAAACCTATGCTGCTACTATATACCAGATAACACGTATTTTCTACATATCTGATTGACGACTAGCCTTAATCAAAAGTTCTCTCTCGTGATCGGGAGAGGTAATTAACTATAGGGACTTGCACCTATAGGAAACCAGAACTCAGATAATAAAGTCCTCACCAAAATTAGGGCAAACTCTCTGGGTAGTGTCTTATCTACAAACCCATCTGCCTTCCAAAATTTACCCCGGAACTTATCCGTTAAAACTCCCTCGCTCAAATAAAAAGAAAAGTGCGGCGAGGAGGTCGGGGCCGAATTTTCGGAGCCCACACCAAAAAAAAAAAAAAAACTAATTGTTCAACAATCACCTTAAATTTCCTTCCGTCCGAGAAGTGGTGATGTAGAGTGTCCGAATTAACCTCTAAACATGTTCGCATGTTATACTTTTCCTGGTTGAGGGGAGGTCTAGTGACAGGACTGCAGCAACACGGTTCAACAATAGTGAAAGAATAAAAAAGGGAGCTAGGAGATGGAAGGCCAGAGCATGGAGAAATTATTAGGTGTGGCATCTAGACGTAGCTTTATATTCGGACTCCAATAAAATCACGACACCTATTGGGTATTTTTTTCTATTTTTTATTTAAATTTCTTTTGTCAGCAAGACTGACATGGCCTTGAACAAATCCTGCTCAAATTTTAGGGCTGCGCATTGACTCTCTCTTTTCTAAAATGAAATATAGCGAGAAAATTATATTTTTTTAGGATTTTAGCTCAAAAAATATTTCATAACTGTTGAGAAAGAAAGACGAGGGAAAACCGATGAAGATTGGTCAGAAGGAGGTCAAGGAGATGAAGATGAAGATTTGTTTGGATGAGGAGAAGTCTATAAAGATGAAGGCTAATTTGGCTAAGGAAAAGACGATGAGATGAAGATTGGTTAGGAGGAAAAGCCGATGAAGACTGGTTAGGAGGAGGATACGTCGATGAAATTGAAGACTGGTTTGGATGAAAAGTCAATGAAGAAATGGGAAATACTAGTTTTTTCTGTACATTTAGGGAATATGTAATTTTGAAGTATTATTTATATATTGATAGTTTTTTTGTACACTTAGGGGAAGATGAAGATGATTTATTTTATTGATGCTTTTTTTCATTGCAGATGCTATGTACCCCTGTGTATATGTTATATTGACTATGATATTAAAATTTTGGCTTGCATCCCTTAATTATATTTAATGTTTATGCCGGTGAATTCTCAGCACCAGTATTAGGTACAACTCGGTACTAGTCCGTAATGCTTAGTACAAATGCTCAGTACCATTCAGTACCAATGCTTAGTAATGACAGTACTGCTCGGTACCACTCGGTACTGCTCGGTACCGCTTAGTACTAATCGATATTGCTCAATACCAATGCTTAGTATCGCTCGGTACCAATGATTAATATTATTTGGTACTACTCGGTATCGCTCGAAACTAGTCGGTACCTCTTAATAAGCAATACTAAATACCTATTGTATTTCTTAATTAAATTTCTTGCATCTGAATTAATATGACTAGTACACATCAATATAGGACATAATTTTTTGCTTAATGATATTTAATGTTGATACTGATGAACTCTCAGTATCAATGCTCGATAGAGCTTAGTACTTCTTGGTACTAGTCGGTACCGCACTGTATTAATGTTCGGTACAAATGCTTACTACCGCTTGGTACTGCTCGTTACCGCTTGATATCGCTCAATACCGCTCGATACTAGTCGGTACTGCTCGGTACTAATTGGTACCACTCAGTTTCAATGCTCGATATTACTTGGTACCAATACTCAGTATCTGTTGGTACTGCTCGGTATTGCTCGAGACTAGTAAATACCTCTCAATAAGCAATAAAAAATAATTATTGTATTTATTAATCAAATTTCTTACATCTGAATAAATATGATCGTACACATCAATACCGAACATAATTTTTTTGCTTACTAATATTTAATATTGATACCGATGAACTCTCATCACCAATACTCGGTACCACTCGATATTGGTTGGTACCTCTCAATAAGCAATACTAAATAACTATGTATTTCTTATCAAATTTCTTACATTTGAATAAATATGATTGATACATCGTGGTACCAAACATAATGATATTCAATTAATGTTGATACCAATGAACTCTCAGTACCAATACTTGGTACCGCTTGGTACCAATGCTCGGTACCGCTCGGTTCCAAAGTTTGGTATTGCTCAGTACTGATTGATACCTTTCAATAAGCAATAATAAATAATTAGGTTTTTCTTAATCAAATTTATTACATCTGAATCAATATGACTAGTACATAGCAGAACTTGTCGGTACCTGTCAATAAGCAATACTAAATAACTATGCTTAACACCACTCGGTACCTCTTAATAAGCAATACTCTCAGTACCAATGCTCGGTAGTCGGTACTAGTCAGTACCCTTCCTTTGCGCTTAGTACCATGCTAAGTACCAATGCTCGGTACTGCTCGATCTTGAGGGGTACCGAATGGTACCGAGCGGAAGCGAGAAGCTAGGGCAGATAAACAAGATGAGAAAGCTATAAAATTTCTATAATACATAGTTGTAAAAAAGATGAGAAAGTTTTAAAATGAACAAAAATAAAACTAAAAATCATGGAGTACAAATGACTGCACTTTTATTACTGTAAATCATGGTGTACAAATGACTTATAAACTTTGAAGATAAACAAAACTTCAAAATTACTCTTAAAATAAGAATTTGTTCCGGGGGCGCTGTCCCTTGACCTCGCGACCTGACTGCAGGTCGAACCCCGTTAGGAGACACTGCACCCTCGAACCTCCTCTATGGGGCGCTGTCCCCTTGGACCTCCGTATATTCACTAAATGTACAAAAAATAAAATAAAAACTATCCTTCTTGCAACATGTTCTTCTTTTAACTTCAGTTATTCCTCTTCCTCTTCCTGGATGTTTGCATAGCGTCAACTTCATCTGCTTTTCCTTCTCCAAACTAGTCGTCATCTTCATAGGCTTTTCCTCATTTCTTCTTTCTCGGTTCCGCCCCTGCCCTGATCTAACGGCGATTATAAGTATTTTTTAATTTTTTCTTTTTTATTAAGTATATAAATAATTTCATTCTAAAGTTTAACTGTTTTAGAAGTTTGTCCTCTGTTTTCAGCTTGATCACACCTCCTAGGCACTCACTCTCCCCTACTTTGGTTGCGCCTACTTTTGCTCTCTCCTCTTTCTCTGCTCATTTGCACTGATGGGATGCCCTAATAATCTCAGTATTGATTTGTATTTAGAAAAGGACCCTGGTTGGTGGGAAGTTAGGCTGGGTTGATCCAGTTCTTGAAGAGGGGTTTTATATTATCTAGAATTTCATGTTTCACAATTCCGAATAGACTCCTAGTCCAATTGAATAAAGGCTGATTTGTGATTACAAATGTGTGTATATTTTGACACTCATTCAATGATGCAAATCATTTTAATTATAGCATTCCTTAGGATTAGTAGATCTAGTTTTATACCTGTTTCTAAAAAATTCTTTTGCTAGGGTATATATAGAATGTTATAAGAAGAATAGAGACATGATGAATTATATGCTCTTTTAAGTTTTTAGTGCTTATGTTTGTCCGATTCTTTGGCTTATCCACTAAATCATTCAACACTTCAAATGGTATCTAGCATCCCACACCAAACAACTAAGTAACAAACTGTTAGGATACTAAATGTAAAGGATAATTTGGGAAAAATCATTATGAGTACTTAGTACTTTTATATGTTAATATAGGTATTAGATAGCTAATAGGTTCTTATAGTTGATAGATACATATATTTTGTGCAGACTAGGGAAATCTCCTTGCAGCATTCCAACCCAGTCTACTAGTTCAAGAATCTCCTTAAAGTTTGAGGTTAATAAATATATACTTGAGAAATGGCAGTTGGACGAATTGGGGTAGAATATAAGCTTCATAGAAATTATAATTCAATTGAAACCAATCTAGTCGATTGATAAAGAAACTTCAATCCATGTTGGTAACTAATCATCAAAGCAGTACAGAATCAGATCTTCAACTTTTCCTTAAAGCTGGAGATTTTGAAGAATAGAGTACCATTTATAGTAGTCTCCACACCCTGACAGTCCAATCGACTACAAAATCATTGCAGAGGTAGAGCCCTGAGGTTGGCTCTACTTGTCCAAAAAAGCACTGAATCCTGATTCTTTTCTAATATCAAGATGTCAAAAGCTAGTCATTTTTATGTAATCTTCAGGCTCTTCAGGAAAAGCATTTTTCTACATTACCAAGATAATGAGTCCATTGATGTCCATTGAATATTAATATATTCTTCTGAGTTCTGTTGAGTGTATTATGGCATGATGAAAGGAGATAAGATAAACAAAAACTAGTGAACTATAGATCCAACAAGCCAGAATTATTATACTGCACCAGGAGGAAGAAGTCATGAATTAAACAAAATCATGAAGAGAATTTTTATTGTACTCTACTTTTCTATAAGATACTCAAAACTATACTACAATAGCTGTTCAATTAGTTTAAAATCAGCCATGAAATCTGAAGTTGTTAACAGTCAATGTGTCTTAGTGTTTTCTCATAAAAAGAACAAAGTTGAAACCAAATATATATTTACAACATCACTGAGCATTGTTTTGGTCTAAACAAAAACAATACACAAAACTTCATATTTCTAAAAAATGATCATAAGTATTACTCGTACTTATTCAAAAATATTCAATAGTGAAAGACTCAAAAGACTTATTCTTCTGTCTTTTACCGCACAAAACAGGCTTTTTCTTCTATATGTTAGTTCATGATGAAATGCAATGTTCTGACACTTCTATTGAAATGAATGATTTTCCTAGGTCCTTAAAAAAAGTTCAAAAAATATGTTCATCCATAACTGATATTAATAACAACAATAATTAATATTTTAACTGCAATTGAACAATCATTGTGTAACTTAGGAAAATTTGGTTGTTCACTGCCAAGAAAATAGTTGAAAGCTGCGGTAGAAAGTTGCATCCTAGCATAAAGATTTATTAAAATTAGACAAAAAATAGCAGCCAAATAAAAATTATGATTATGATATGAAAAATAAGGCATTAAGAAAGCAGTCCAACATAAAGACTTAGCAGCATAATTAGCTCACCAACACTAATCAAATATTATAGAAATTGATTAAGGCTGTTCTAGCTAAGAATTATACGTTAAAATGAACATTTAATTACAAGGAAAATATTAAAAATAGCATAGTCCATTGATAGCAATAATTTTCTTTTCTAAGAAGTTCTTCATTTTCTTTTGGGACAATCAAACAAGTATTAAATAATATTTAGAATTGCATATTAAGATTAAATGATTGAACCTTTTCATATATCATGTCTTCATAAAATTTGATATTTTAATAAAAGAGATTCCATGCCTATATGCGATTTTTTCTAAGGAAAATACTAATTTCCTTAACTTGAATTTCCACTAAGCAATCCAAGCCATTTCCATCAGCCATAAAATACTCCAAATCTCTATCAACAAAAGAATTCCTCAACTTGTCTATCTTATCACTGCAATACTTCAACAATTTATCCATTAAATAGCGCAATTTGCTCTAATTTGTTGTTATTTTTCTTCAGCTTTTGTTCATATTACCACATTCCCAATCTAACAGCTTGTTCTCACTTAAATATATAAAGCATTTTAATTTGTATTATTACTAAACCTGCAGTAGAATTTTAAATGTATAAATGATAAATTTGCATCATGAATTTTTTTACCCACATATAAAATAAAAAAATAATAATTTACATGGAGAGAGAGAGAGAGAGAGAGAGAGAGAGAGAGAGAGAGAGAGAGCTGTAGTTTTAATTGAGGCAAAGGATCAATCCAAGTTGTTACAAATCAACCATGGTGAAAATCATCCTAATTCGTTTAAATTTCCGCTGATTAGCAAACAATACTAGAAAGTTTTGTAATAAGTGTAGCATTTTAATAGTGTAGATATAAGTATTTTTTTAAAAATAATTATTTCAATTTTCACTCTTTTTTTTTTTCTTTTTGACCAATTTGATTACTTACAGTTAGAAAACATACTTCAAAGGAGTGATGACACTTCTCGAGTTATGGCATTTGGTTGAAATAGTTAGAAAAAAGATTTTTTTTTTATTTATATATTTTTTTAAACAAACCAAATTCCATTAAAGGGAAATGATACAATAAAAGACAACTCATACGGCCACATCAATCAATTACAAAGTAAAAGACAAGAAGAAATGTAAACTGATAATTGGATGGGGAGCATAAAAAATGTGAGGACTCAGATCAACACCGGGTTGCCAGGGTGGGGCCATCCATGGGAGACAACAAAATAAAAAATGAGAAGCAGCCCAATCAACAAAATGAGCCACCCAGGTTGACAACCAACCATGGCCATCAACAACGCTTGCAGTAGAGCTCCTACCTCATCGTCCATGCAGAAACTAAAAGAATAGGACTTGGCAACCAAGGCAACAAAAAAACAGAAAAAGAGAAAATAATGTCTTCTTGGATTTCAGCTGTTTGCATTGTGAAATGAACTTATCAAGTGAGCCCGTTTCGAAATTGCTCTATCATCCTCCCCACTGTCAATCGACATGTCATCCTTCAACCAATCACATTTCCATCTAATCGAATGGTTAATCAAATTAGCATATGAGATAACCGAAATAGGAATCTCAACTAGTGCCACCTCCTCATCTGCCTCGCCATCAAAAATCACAGCTTGATCATCAAACTTGCCAACAGTCAAAACCCCATCCTCCACATGACTAGGACTTTCATTAAAATTCACACAATAGTTGATACCCGACATAGCTACAGTAGGAGGCATCAAATTAGGGGAAACAACCCCATCCACACCACCATACACCACCAATTCATCATCCACACAATAAGTAGGGACATTAACAACTCGCGCAGGAACCTGAGAAGATCCAGGGGAATCCAAACAATCTAGGACAGCACCCGATTCAGTAAGCGAAAGAGGAGAACCTCCCAAAGAAGGAAAAACAAGGGAAACAGTAACTGAAGAGGTAATAACTGGGACATTAAAGGGTTCAGGTAATGTATTCACAACAGAATCAGAACTAATAATACATGCCGGAGCTACTGAAACAATAACAGGGTCAGTAGAGGGCTCAGGTAAACCATTCACAATAAAATTGTACAAACATGGCGACCATCCCCCAACGAATTAGAAGGAGGCAAGGCAGAGAAATCAAGGTCGTTTGGGTGAAGAATCCTTTAACCAGCTTTCGAATGCCCCAAAGCTAAACAATGCGTATAATACTCAGGAAATTCTTCAAAAACCTCAGATTGAACATACCCAATGCTATTCGGGCCTATCCAAATTTTGTTCGGGTATTATTTGGACACATCCAGTTCAACAAAAATGCGCAACAGACGGAGGCGAACCAGTGGAGGTAGCATTATCCTTTTTTAATGGTTTGCCAAAAATCAAACCTAATCCATGAATAATACGCGAGGCAAACAAATGAGGTCGAAGGTTAGGGAAGGAAATCCAGATGGGGATAACAGGCGATTCAATCTCAATATCCAAGGTAGGTAACCATTTAATCAATTTCATATATAAATTATTCACAAAATACGACCTATGAGAAAAGACCCTACAATAATCCAATTCATTGAAGAGCTTAATCAAAACATTACGCTGGTTCAGAACAGTGACGGAAACATCTCCATTTAGCTTAAGCTTGAAAAATAAACTCCTAATTGCATCAAGGGATGACCTACAACCAGGAAATTTTCCAACCAGAGAAAATTCTAATGGAGCAGCCAGCGACTCGATTTACACCTCCGAAATCCACAAAGTAGGCAAACCGCTATGAGAAGAAACCTTAAGATCGGGAAAGACAATGGAAGAAGGCAAAGAACTAGAAAGAGCATCCCTAAATGAAAGAGAGGAGGGTCCAACAGAAAAACAAGGATCCCAAAAATGTGGAGGTGCCATAAAAACAAAAAGGAAATGAAAACGACGCGAAGAGCAGAACAACAAAGAGAAGAAAACTTCCCTGAGCCACTCGAGGAGAAGCACCCAGCATGAATTGCGGAGGAGGAGCGACCGGAAGGACTAGAAGGGGTAGCTATGGCGATGCCCTAGCACACCCTAGAGAGCGAGAGAGAGACATCGTTGGGAACTTCGTGCTGCTAGAAAAAAGATTTTTTTATTATACACTAGCATATATCTTTTCAGGTATTTAATATATTGTTGGCAAGTTATAATAGATAAATTCGTATCTCATCGATCACAATAATGCAGACTCGCTGGATGGTCACTAGTCTCCAACTCGGTAAAATAGTCAAAAGGTAGTCCCCTCTCACTTGAAAACCAAGGGATCACATGAATCACATAGATCAGGGCTCGTCCCTTGGCAAGAGGCAATCACCAAAGACAGTTGTTGCCACCAAGCTAGGGAGGAATATCGTCAACAATATCCATCATACATATCGCATGAAAAAACATTTCTAAGAGGGTTCTAGCTCATGCCATCATAGTTAGCCTATCATGGAGCTACAAGCACCAACGTCTTGAATAGACTCAACTCCCACATCCAAGCAATCCAAAGCTCCATAAAAAAGGTCTCAAATTACTTAAAACTGCGCGTTAGCCATAACAATCTCAGTTCAACGAGAAATTATTCTGAGCGGAGGCCGGACGGAGCTCTACGTCTGGAGTTAAATTAAGTGCAGTCACGTCAACGTTGCTGAGTAGAATCGAGCCGCGGTACCCAGCAAGTTGCACATTCTAATTAGTATTCAAACAGACGTTCGGCATTCACACAGAATAATTAATCCAGTTCAACCCATATTTATTAAAGCAGAAATTCGGTATAGATAAAAGACACATAAAGGGTAATTGGAGGACATACAAATTAATATATCGGATACAGTGTTGTTGATGTCTTATCTCTAATTTGCATTGATTACTTTTGTTTTTTCTGCTGCATTTTAATTATTTTTTATTCTGTTGTTCTAATAAAATAAAATTCTTTAGATACTTCAAGCTGTATCATCCAACAGGAAGATCTTTATTTGATAAGCTTTATCAGTTTTTTATTTTCTTATTTATTTTCCCATACAATAATTTGATTTGTGCCGGAAATGGACATTTGAGGTCTTAAATTATATAAGTTGCTCAGCTTTGTTAATAAGGGGTTTATCCTGTGAATTTTATTAATTTAAAACAGAGTAAAAATGAATAATAGCTAAATATGAATGAGATTACTTATAGATAAATAGATATAAGACTGATTAAACATCAAAATTCAAATTTTTAAAGCAATAAAATAGTTAATTTTAAGAGTTATATATTTGGTTTGAAGGAAAATAAATGTAATATAAAGTAAAATGATAATGGTAGTTGGCGGCGGTGGCGGCAGCGGCGACAGTGGTGGTGGTCAGTGGCCGGCGATAACACAATTAGCTTATTGTGATAAAATAAATCTTCTAAAATTTGTCAAGTTTACAATGCATCAAAAATGAACTTGAGATTGAGTAGGAATTCGTTGGAATTTTCTGATTCATTAATTTTTCGTCAAATCAAATATCTACATTTCTTTTTCATTAAATCATACAGCCCTTTAGAGAACTTTAATAATTACAAGGCTTTTTTTTTTTAACATTTAGGTCAACAATAAAGACAAACTCACACATACATCATATACATAAAACTCGAATCCAATACCTCTTTATTGGTAGTCAAAGCTTCCAAACAATAAACCAAGATATGCTACGTATAGGCCAAATTTAAATATATACTTTCTTTATCATGAAAATCAAGATACTTTTCACTAAGCTAGATGGGTACATTATTAAATTAAACATAAGAAGTGACAACATAAATTAAAAAATAAATCGAAATCAATCTATATAAGACACTCTTGCTAAGATGGAAGGAAAAGAAAACAAGATATGATGAGAATTAATCTGATTAAAATCAATAAAAAAAAAATCAAATATTCTTCAACTAAAATTCTTCTTTAAGCACTTTGTTACTTAGAATTTGGCTTTCAATAAAACAGGAGTCCTTTGTCACCAGATATCTAATTATTCAAAATATTAATGAGCAATCATTTAAGAATCCTTTGCGACCAGATATCTATGGAGTGTATGAAGCTAAAAAATTTTGCTATTTAGGCTTCGTTTGGGCCGGCTTTCTTGCCGCTTCTTAAAGTAACTTTCTATTAAAAAAGTTAGAATTTTTATACTAAAAGTTGTTTTAAGAAGCAATAAAAAACCATCCTAAACGAAGCCTTAAAATCTTTCCCAATAAATTTGTTCAAAACAAAAAAATCGTAAAGAACGACAGTACTTTGGAGAATGAAGAACTTTGAAGAAGCAGTTGATCTATCTCTTATAGTCCTTTCTTCATAATAACAACAGAGGAAGCAGGTTTTGCTGCTATTGATTGGGGCAAATTCAGTCTTATTTTTAGGGTAGAAAACTTTATTATATAAGAAACTAAATAGAAAAAAATTAAAAAAATATAAGCTAAAATTTTAAGCAAGGTCTTGTATTTCATTATAATTTATGAATTAAAAATAATCACAAGCTTTACATTCTATTTGTGTTTTTTTTATAATATGAAAGTTTGTTAGGGATGTTAAGCCCTATGAACTTAGTCCCAAGCTAACCAAGAGGGGGGGGAATTGGTCTTTTAAAAATTTCTTTTCACAAAGAACAAAAATCACATAAGCCAAAATCACACCATGAGAAAAATAAATGCTGAAATTAAAATGCGAAAGCAAGAAAAAAAGAACACAGAGATTTATAGTGGTTCGGTCAACTTGACCTACGTCCACTCCTTGGAGGCACCCTCCAAGTATTGCACTACAAAATGTGACTCTCCTTTAGCCCCTACGGCTAGGCGGAGAAGCCCTCACAAGAACCTCCTTTTTGCCACCCCGGCAAGGCAGAGAACCTATCTCCTTTTGCTTCCTCCTGAAGCTGACAGAGAACCAACAACCAGATGCTGACTCCTTACCACTACCGACCCTTCCACGGACGAGAAACTCTAGACGAAAAAGAAGCA